>NW_022639563.1:235199-277030 GCF_010583005.1 Odontomachus brunneus
AGAGAGAGAGAGAGAGAGGGCAAGATGATAATGAAACGTTAGAAACTTTAAATTGGACACCAACGGCACTTGTGGAATAGAAAAATAAAGCTCACGGGACTTTAAGTTTTCTCATATCGAAACGTACGATCGGGAATGCTGTTTATCCGGAAAACCGCGTAATCCTAGGCGCGCTGTGCGAGCTCGTCCGCGCGCACACTAAAGCCAGAACTATTCGCTCGTTGGGAAGAAGTTACAAATAGACCCGCTGGTTTATGTCTAGCATCGCGTCTAGAATTCGCGAAACGGTTTCTATTTCGGTCCAGCCATTCGTCAGACGAGCCGCACGTTTGATTCCGCGCGGAAATTCGCGGCAAGTTTCCTCGTCCCGTTAACACGCCGCACGTACAAGCACATTTATTTAATCACGAACTGTGTGAGAAATGCGATTATATCGAACGAACCAGCGAGCGCTGTCTCTCCGATTTTTGCCACGCTGCAAAAATAACCGATACGCCCCGTATCGCTGTCGGACGTTTCTATTCTCGTTCCGGCATCCGTCGTCCCGCGAGCGCGTTCACGCGACTTTTCGCGGAAGTTCACCGCCGGTATTTCCCTTCCATTTCCTACAGTACGCGCTGTTTCGAAAGCTCTTTGCTATTATGCATGCGATACTCGGTAACTAGGACTCCGTCTGAACTCGTTGCAGATCTTGTCGATGCATCGATGATCGAAACATCGTCGATAGCAGCGAACGTTCCCACAGAAGCGCGGAACCAGCAGCTGCGACGCTACGAAAAATATTCCTCAATTCTCGCAACACAGATACACGCGGCTGTGCGAAAACGATCTCGTTAAGAAGGCACCGTGTGCTCTCAAATGAACACAAGATACGAGTGACATTTCGAGCTGTTATGCGCGATATTTTTCATTTACGTGCATTTCTATTTCCGCGGAGCGCACACAGTTTCAGTCGGTGGGTACAGTTAATCGAGTGAAGATTCGACAATCAAGTCTACCGATTTAAGAGAGACGGAAACGTACGAACGTAAATGACGAGGAATAATTCGCTTTACATAGTCATTTCGGTCACTGGGAGTTAATTGCGCGGATCGTTTCGCTCCTTGTATAATTTTGGTCCCGTTGCGGACGGCCGCGAGTTTCGGGACATCGTCGACACCTCGAGCCGTGGCGAGAAATCGCACGCGGATAATCGAGACATGTCTCTCCAAAGAGACACCGGCGAGTATCGATTAATAGGCGAAAAGCACGAGAGGCATTAGCGCGGAGTAACGCCGAGGCCGAGTACCGGTTGTAACGGTACGTTACTGTATTGTGCATTATCTATAAATTGCGTTTCTCACTGTGTGTATGCATAGACTGCGTTTTTCTTCAGCCTTGAGAACACCGCGAGCCCGTTATGCACACGGGCTTATCTGAAACTCAATCGCTATTACTGCCGGCATGAAAGTGCGAGCTGCAGTGAAAAGTATGACACGCTAATGACATAAGACCTCGACCGCGGGCGGGGGCAGCGGCGAGGGGAGGGGGAGGACTCGGGAGGAAATTAACGCGTCGTAATTAATTCCGTACTACGCGGAGAACCAGGAATGTATTGTTCCGAGACGTTAACGGTGCATGCGCGTGGTGCAGCACCGTCCCCTTCGATATCGCTATCAAGCTACGTGTTACGCGCTTCGTTTGCGGATTCGCGCGAAGCGTGGCATCGACTCGGCTCTCGACTGGTCGGGCAAGTGCATCCCGATGACGTACAGATACGATTATTTTCGCGACACTATTCCGCGTAAATCACCTAATTCTGCCGTCATATTTGAACACTGACCAAACATAAGGATTTGAAAAGATGCATTCAAAATAGAAAAAAGAGAACAAGAAAATCAGCTTGCGATGTGTAAAAATCTGTCCGACCAGAAACTTATCCCATGGTCCTGATAAGGTCCTAATCATTGATAATATTTATTAGTAATAAAATCCTTGTTGTCACGCTGCGTTGTCACTTACAAGTTACATGACTTATCAGGACCCGAAACTCTGACCAGATGATTGATTGGAATCAACCTGATCGGGGAAGTACGAAATAAATTACTAGTTCAATTATTTCGATGTGCATTTCCAAAGTTGAGTCTCAAGTTTCGAATTTCATATAAGTTCAGTTGAAATGATTTCTTTTGCTGAGACACTCTTAATTTCCTCTCCTTGTCAGCAATTCCTCGTTGTTGCTTCGATTTTGAAACAATTATGTCCAGCTCGATTACCTCCAATAGCCACTGCTTTTTGTCGAGGGATTAACCGGCACTGCCGGTACGACCATAATGTATCAGTCTATTATGCGCGCGATACCGCGTTAGTGTGAAGCGTGCGTAAACGTCGCGGGAATCGCGGAGAAAGTCGGCGTCGTCGCGCCCGCCCGCGTCCGCGCTCGGCTTTAATAATGCAGGCGGGGTTTTTAAATAACGCCGCTTGCATTGCGTCAGGGGTGTAGTCGAAGTGCAGCGCACGTAACGCATCTGTGGAAGCGTGGGAGCCGCGGGCCGTTGAGTGCGAGAGCGGCTTCCTCTCACGGCGGCGCAACCACGCTTTATCTCGCAGTTTATAAATAAGGCGACCTCTCTTTCTCTCTCTCTCCCTCCCTCCCTCCGCGAAGGAGGAGGACGAGGAGAAGGTGGAGGTGGGAGGAGGTGCGCTGCTCAGTTCCGGCTTCCAGTCGCCCGAGTCTCTATTAATACTCGATCCCCTCGCTCTCCCTCCCCACCTCCCTCCTACTTCTCTCTTTCACCTCGTTCGCCGATCCGTTACTCAATCCTTCTGTCTTCCCGCCACTTCGCGCTCGCCTCTTCCACGGTGATTCCCGAGGAAATCATAAGAGCCCGACAGACGGGTGTTCCGGGTGAAGATCTGTTTTAGGTCTCGGTCGTTAGGTTACGAACGAAAGGACTCGAATATCCTCTTCTAATACCGGGTCTTGTAATTTTAGTTGCGTGTAACCGGAACCACGAAGTGTCTCATTTCAGCTTCTTGGAAATGCAACAGTCGAAAGATGTGGGCGTGGTCAGTTGTTTTACGAATGAGGTAATATACTACATTATTTTTGTATTATTTAGATAATAGCTCGTTGTTTGAATTAGTGAAATTGACTCAATCGCTTGATTTGCATTTCCGCAGATACAAATATTCGGGGATTGTAGTTTTGCAATGGAACGTTATTGGGATCTTATTGGTCTTATTTTATGTCGAGTTGCACGTGTCGCCTCCCAACTTGCTCTCAGCATTTGCTCCTTCTTTTTACCCTTTGTGATGATAAAATTTTACGATATAAAATACGGTGAGAATATTTTATATCGTCACTGTTTTAAGTGTGACGGAATATTTTGTGTGTGACCACGCATTTAATTTCACCTGATTGAATTTCTAGCATTTCTATCGTTATCAGTGTTCTGCTGTATCGAGCTGATCTAAAAAGCGAGAACATATTCGGCAGCCTCCCGCTAATACCGCGGGAAATTTTCGTTTGCGGTGTGCGGTACGTAGCGTTTATAGGGAGGCGCATAATCGGGCTTATGGTCCAACGCACGCACGTACGTACGGTGGATCTGCCGTATAGATAACACTGTTGTTCGACACCATCGTAACCAACAGGCATTTGCGTGCGGTAGGAATGTCCACGGTCACGTCTAATCACGGTTAATCGGTATTCTAATCATGCGGCCGCAACCAAATCGAGATAATCGATCGCGGTCGGCGTAGCTCCTACGAGCTCTCGAAGCAAGCACTCGGACAAAGCATCGTAACGTAATTAAGTGATCACGATTGGCTACGGGCGCCGAATAATTTTCCTCCATCGTGATTTCATCGCTTGACAGTTGCGCCACATGCTCGACACCCTGGAACAATCGTAGATCGGAGAATCATAAGGAACTCTAAGCGTATCCTCATTTCTCTCACGCAAAAATGATCATTGGATCTTTCATAGTTCCTTATTTGCGCCGTTTTCTTATCGTCCCTCACGTCTTTGATGTGCCTACAAATGTGCCTCGAAATTAAATTGTTTCTTTTCTTGTTATGATATATGCGTATTTTTCGCTGACTAACTTTTCTATCGTGTCATTCGGAATTATTGATCTTGGTATATACCATATATCTAGGTATATGGTATATCTTGATATCTTTTGTGATTCCATGCTGTTCCCGTTCTACATCAGTTCAAGACAATACGAAAGACATCTATGCATTTTACAGCAGGGGAAAATATATGCGTGTTTCTTGTTACTAAACAATATTCCAGACGCGTCACCCGTGCTTCAAAATGTTGTCAGGGAGAAGTTTTGACTTTGGTGAATCAATAACAACATGCGGTACGTCAGATGATGAACCTGACAGCGCATGCGTGTGCGTGTGTCGTGTGTACGCAGCTTTAAATAAGATAATATCACTGATGCCACTTGTCTCTAATCTTGAGGATTACAAGCACCGCCATTTCTCACCGCTTTACTCTAATAATATCGGTACGAGCGCGTTACGCCGGCATGATAATGAAAGTAAGTGCTGTGATACACATACGCACACGATCCAAAGATTGATATAAATTTACAACCAAACGTGCGACACACGCAATAACGTTACCGTCACCCCGAAGCGATGTACCGCAATATTTTTCCCGCCCGCGGGAAAGCTCCGTTTATCCTGGAACGGCGCCGATCACCGGCGATAACGATGGGGCGTGAAAAATATAATTATTATCGCAACGAGAGGGAATAAATCGCAACCCAGTGCCGGCAGTCGTGACTTCGCCGGTAAATCACGCTTGATTTATGGATTAGCAGGATGTCATTAAGCTAGCTCTCTCAAATTAGCCTCTGTTAAGGTCGTCAACTGACCTCGATCGACAATGAAAAAGAATTCTCGTTTTTGCCGAGCATTAAGGATATCGTTTCGTTCGTTTATTCGAGACAATAAAAATCGGTTTCGACAGACTCGTGCAACTTTCACGACACGAACACGGCGAATTTAACAAGATGCGGATATGACATCTATTTTGCGCACGGAAGAAACAGATTCAGGAATTCCGGTTGAGGCTGTCAGAAAGCAGTCTAAATTGTCGAGATTCTCGATTATTCTTGGAGATAATTCTAATAGCTTCGAGAATTTCTGAATCGTTCATATTTCATAAGGAATTTCCTCACTCTTTTTTTCTCCGTATTATGATAAATGTGTGTATCTTTTCGGTGTTTTATCGAAAGTTATTCGATCGGTCACGAAAGAGACGGAAAGCGCGTCCGTCGATGTTCAAGCGATCACTGACGCAACAAGCATTCGATTATTTCAGAGAACTTGAATGTCGCGAGTTCTTTATTATTAGGATTATAATTAGAGTCGGCGGACTAATTTTCCCGGAAAGAATATCTAAGCGTGCTGCGGATAAAACCGCGCTGTAGACGAGCACGTACCAACTATTTATGATAATTGCAAATTACGAGGGAATCTGGGTGTCAAGATAAAGACTCGGCGTGAAGTGTCTACGACAATATCTCGCTTCTGCGTTAAACACGTGCTGGAGATCGCGTTGCTTCGAGATCGCCAGGTCTGGCTCGAGCAGCGGCGCGCCTCAGTCCTCTCTGAGCGCAACGTGAAATAAAAATTACGTGATGCAAAAGCGATATCGAGCATCGTTTATTTATAAATCGCGAAGAGTAAGGATTACACGAGAAATGTGTGCATTTGAAAGATAAACGTGTCAAAATTTTGCTCGAAAAGAAATCGTCTCTTATTCATAAAGTGGAAAAAATGTCCCATTTTACCACTTTTACCGAAATACTTTACGAACAGAAATCACCTTTGCGCTTTATTGCTTTATCCCAGGTATTGGCTGTACGCTCACGTACCTTTCAAAATAACGACTTACTTTTGTCGCACTCGACGGAGCTCTAATGCTCCGTTATATCGAATTTCCGATTTATATGCTCGTCACCGCGATCCGTAATAATAGTCGCAACGTTAACGTTTCATGCACGTCGAGCACAGCGTCGTTTCTATAGACGTTTTAGTTCGTAAATTTATGCGCTCAGAACAAGTATAAATAAAAAAGGTATAAATTTATCGGCTGTGCTGTCTGTTCTCGCGAGATGTAACCTCACGAAAGCTTCACGTGTATCACGTTATAAAAGACACTTAAAAAGCCAAGTGCCGAGCGAGAAGAACCGAGCGATAACTCGATGTAACCCAAATCGAACGCGCACGATGAAAAATCTCGCGCGTATCTGGTGCGCGCGGATTCAAACGACACATTCCGCGAGGTCCCGGGGCGAGACGGGGCCACGGGTCGCACCTGAGAGGCACGCCGCGGTAACGGTGAAAGGCGAGTAACGCGAGTGCCTCCGAAGTCGCATAGTTTCCGTCTAATAACAGTGGCAGAGCCGCGAGACTCGCTATTACGATTATTTCAACGCGGACCTCACCCGCCTCGTCTGTTACCATCTATTAGTCCGCCGCGTAATAGGCCGCCGGCGCGAGTTAAGGCAGCAGCCTTCGCTGCTCGTCTCTCTCTGTCTCTCTCTTTCTCTCTCTCTCGTCTTACGTAACGAGACTGATTTCCAGCGGATCAGTCAACAGCCCGGTCACCGTTATCGCTCATTAATAATACAAATCTGCCGCTGCACTAAAACCGGACTGTCCTGCTACTCCGTGCGCCCGCGGAATTGATCCTGTTGACGGCCGCGATCTGTCGAACGGGACTCCTATTTGCGCGTCGTCGTGAAATAGCACAGCATCGCGTATTCTCGTATTCTCTACATCCGGCCGGATCGTTTCCTGCCGCTCTCTGCTGTTTAACTAGCGTTCGGCCGTTTCGTTTTATAATTATCGCCAGTTACGACATCCGTGCTGCGCGGCTTGTTACTGATATCTCGAGATGTCGTTTGCTCGGATACGACGACGTTTTCAAGCACATCGATATCCATGAAATATTTAATTTCTTTTGTCCGACCGAAAGCAACGAAGCACAGATCAGACATGTTAACGTCGAAATTGTAATAGTCTCAGGTAAAACGTCGAAAAAACTTATGTTTTATGCGCTGTGTTTCGATTTTCCGCGTGTGCTGGCTCCTTGGTAGCGTTAATGGGAGGTTCTGGCTTGGATAGCTGAAAAATAGGTATTTAAAAATGTTTGCAAAGAAACTAATAAATATATCAATGTAGGTTTTCGACCATATACTATTTATCATTATTTTATGTATAAACATTATGTTTTATTTGAGAAGAATTTAAACTTTTTTATTTGAGAAGAATTTAAACTTATTCAGCTAAAAATATAAATAGAGGCTATAGAATATTAATAGAGTTTTGTTATTCAGCTAAGACAAAAAATTTCAAAACTACATTAAATGAAAGAACTTTGTTGACATGCAAAAAGTCGACAAAATGGCGGCACTTCGAAGTTACAAGGCATTTTATACTAATTTTGGAAATTTTCCAAAGGTTCATTCTCTAATAAATTTAATATAATTCTTAAATTTTCTTGTTTAATTTACTTCAGACTATTACACGAACTATAATATTGTCCAACAAGCGTCCGACGACGCTGCGCTTAGTACAGGAAAACTTGGATAAAATTTCACTTCTTTTTTAAATAACTTTTGATATTTGAAAAAGTGATAAATAATATGGCCAAAATCCTATGTTAATATTTTTATTTACTTTTTGGAAAATGTTTGTAAAAACCTCCTATTTTTCGACTACTTATACCCACTTCTTAGTTCCCGGTCATTTCTTAGCCTTCTTGGCCTGCTGCCTAAGAATTCACACTGTTAAAATGAACGCATTGTTCTAACCATAGACGTATATAATAAAAGAGAATTTGACATTTCATTTAGTCGGGATGTCGTCAAACTTCAACTCTTGGTCTTTAAAAAAAACTTGCGCTACTGTCGATATACATTAATCTTTGATATATTACCGCGATAAAGTTTCTGTCAAACAACCCTGCAATTACCGAACGTGGCATATGTCTCAACATGTCTAACGTACCCCAGCACATTTTTCTCGTACACGTTGAATAAAAATTCAACGTCATAAAAATAAATGCCAACAGTCGAGCAGGTGCGAATATCTGTGGACGTGATATGGAAATAGTCAGCGCATATTATTTTATACTTCGCACAGCTCGACCGTGAACTAGAACATTGGCCAATTCACGCGACATCGCGAGACAGCGTTAATAAATAAATGATGCGAGAAGAAAAAAAATCGGTGGATTAAATGTCCCACTTATCGAAGACTTTAAAGACTTGTCTCCCGAAAAGTCGCGATTCGTGAAGCGATAAATTGCTCCGCGAATCCGCCGATTTTGAGCCGCGTGCACTCGCTTCGCGAACTCGCATCTTTCTTGTTTAAACGAAGCGACGAAAATGCGCGGGGTCGGCGCACTTCGATCCATAGAATCGTAGGTGTCGGCACAGCCGCGTCGACCGACGATGACGATGAGGATCAGATGAAAGCTGGACGTAAATTGCGTCGCAAGACGTTATTAATAGGCGTAATCGCGGCCCGTGGGAACCGAATCACTGCTGGAACTAATTGTCACGGGTGTGCGATTCACGGTCGGTCAGGGTCGGTGAGCGCTGGGGTTTCGTCGCAGGCCGGAAGTCTCGCGGGCTTCGACGATGCTGAGGAAACGGAGCGCTGCGTGCGCGCGCGCGCGCTACGGAATAATGCTATCGTGTCATCGGCACGTCCGTTTCACGATATCGCTCGTGACTCTGAGTCAGAAAGAGGCGGCGGTTGGCTTGCCCCGTGATAAAGATCACCAAGTGTCGAGTCGAGGGACACCGAGGACGCAACCGCAGAGCTTGACGCACATGTCCGAACGAACGACTGATTTTATCGATTTCGCAGTTGTGCGGCTTGTGATCCTGTGGGAAGAAAGGACAGTGCGAACGATGTATTTCCGGGATGAACAGAACGTCGGGAGGCGATGTCGACTTTCGAGTCGTTTGAAGATGAAACGCGACAAAACGTTTACGAGAGGGTCTGCGGATTATTAAAAGTTTAATCTACAATCTAGTTATTAAGTTTACATCGAATCGACTAAAAGAAATCACGGCTCGACTTGTTGTATGTGTGTGTATGTGTGTGCATGCTTTTATTTTTACTCTATTTCCACAAAGGCACGACGTTTCGACGCGTCACGACAATCGGAACGACGAGGATTTTCTTCTTCATAACGCCTGTGCCATCCGTCGTGACGGATAATTTGCCCGTTAAGAGCATTCTCGAATTAACCCGTGTTCGTACTCACGTCGCGAACTCGCGCGAAACTATTTTCGCTACGCCTCGAGTATTCGCAGGAAGTAACAACGATTTCCACAAGATGACGTAATTCCGCGCAATAAGTCCGACAATGAGCGGCCGACCAAAGCCGGCGGCGAAGATTACGAAGAAGGAGACGACGAGCGAAGAAGGAAGTGACGCGACGCAGAATCACGCGGACTTACCGGAAATAATCTCATCGGAAAATAACGCGTCATCCAAGGTGGCGTGCAACGAGCGCGGCTCGTAGCACGAACGCGAGTGCGTGCGTGTCGCGTGACGTTTTCCTTCTCTTTTCTCTCTCTTCGCGGCAGCAACGACAGTTTTTCTTCTCCATCTCCTTATTTTTTTTCTGTGTGCGGCGAGCGTTTCAGTGTGCGCTATTGCTCTTATTTAAAGTAATGACAATGTAAGTAACCGCCGAGGGCGTGACAAACGATAGCTCAGTTGGTCGTTACAAGCTAGCTATAAATTACATCCCGATTTCCGCGATTGTCCCCTTTAAAAACGAAACGAAAGTTACGGTATTTCGCTTCATATTCTATAAGATCATATTTTATAAAGATGTGGTCGCTCATCTGTACAGGAAACATCCAATTATTATAGTCATTGGCTCTATCCTGGAAAAGCGTAGTTTTTCTTGCGACCAGTAACAGTTGTTTACGGTTTTAGTTGACAAGTTCTCTTTTGAAATCTTGACTAGATAATAGGTTTAACTGCAACGCTGGTCGCATGAAAAATCAGGTTTCTTTTCAAGAAAAGTATCAATGATTAAGATAATGCCAATAATTGGATGTTCTATCCTACTAGAACTGTGCGAATGACACTCGATTTTGAATTCGGTTTCTGAACTCGATTCAAATAATTGTTACATTGAAACAACCGATTTCTACACAGTCCTACTGTTGAATTAATCCGACATTTCAGGATTAGCGTTATTCAAGCTTGAACAATACGTAAAGAAATGTTCACGAGGAATTCAGTTAGCGAAGGAAGCGGAAAGTAGTACAAAATGCAGATCATGATTACATTCGTCACCGTCACATTATCATTGTTAGTGTTATCGTCGTGACTACCATTAAATATCTAGGCGACTAGTCATCGACATTCGTCACTCAGCCGACGTGTGACTCCGACCGTTCTGTTCTTCCGTCTTTTTTTTCTCTCACACTTTCTACTTCTCTATTTTCTGTGAAAAGATGAATGAAGATATCTACTAAAAAGTAGTCGAAAAAATCATATAGTGTCCAAAAGGTATCAACATTATCCCAAAAGAAAATTATTTTCCATAAAGAAACATTACAAGTAGAAACTTTTGTTTTCAAAGCAATATTTTTTGCTTGACAAGCATCATTCTTGTTCGTCCGAGAACTATTAAAGAAAAGTTTGCTAAACAACCATTTTCCTGATAGAACCACTCAAATAGTCCCATTAGGATCATTCAAACCGGTTACGTAAAAACAGGTATACTTTTGACAAAGGTTCGGCAAGGGATCTTGAAGGGAGAACATTAAGAGAGAGAAGGATACATTATTGGGGCATCTATTGATTCGTACCGTTGAATCCGCAATTTTTATTCTCGCACGCCTTTATGTTAATGTTTAGTTATGTTCAGTGACGATTGTTTCTTTGTCAACAGCGTCGCGCGAAGCTTATTCACCAACCCGTTATCGCTACCATCATGTTCTAGACTCAAGTCGCCAAGTGACAAGCTTTGCGGCAATTCCGCGTATTTTTTCCATTGCACACGGCGTTTCTGTTATATCCCTACCTCTCGTGGAATAGACGGTCGCGAGAACATCTCTCTCGAGGCCCTTTCCTCGTTTTCTCGTACTTGACGCAAGTTCGACGCTATCTCGCCGCGACGCCCTTCCCTGACACACCGCGCCATCATTGCCGCCGCCACCGCCCCGCGACTCTCCCTGGAAAGAGTAGAACTCTGGAAATCCTGGCGAGGAACGTCGGTTCCGGTGAGAGGGTGGTGGTGGTGGCGGCAGCGGCGGCAGCAGAACTCCCGGGGGGGCGGCCTCCCTGGCTGGGAGGCATTTCATTTCCTTGGCGACTTCCGGCAAACGCGACGCTTCCGCCATATCGGGGCCGACGCCGACGCCACCGTCGACGTCGAGTCTGTTCGTGTTCCTGCGCTCCCTGGTTCCGGTTCCGGTCCCCGTCCCGTCCTTCACCCCCGCGGTACCCACCGTCGTCCTGGTTCGAGCTTCCACCCACGCCCCCGGGCGCACCGAGTCCTTCCGCTCCCTCTCTCCGACGTTCTCCTTTCGCTTCCGTTCGTGCCGCCCCCCTCCGGCGCAACCCTCTTCCGCCGCCCTCGCTGCTGCTGGCGTTCTTCCTTCCAACTCGCCCGCGACGCCGCCGTCGCCGCCGCCGCCGTTAACACCACCAGGACTATTATCGTTAATAGTGTCGTCGCGCTGATGCGGTTGGATCGAAGAACGTGTCGCTTAAAATACGCTCACTCTCGCGGAAAAACGGCGGGGATAGAAACCGATGCGGTGGCAACCTGGCAATTCTGTCCTTGCAAAGAGTCCGTTTATTTGCTCATCGCTAGATAATTTTATTCAACGCGGTGCCCCGCCCAAGTCTACCCTTTATCGACTTTGCGAAACGCGAACGCGGTCAGAGCTCGAGACGAAACGGTATCCACTGGATATTTGATAATACTTGTAACGAAAGCTCGCTAAATATAATTCTCTGAAGCTGTGGTATTAACCGAATTCCAAAATAGCAGAAAATAATCTTTGTTTTGTGCTGGAGGCGCGAGAAGCTTCGAGAAACAGTGTATGAATAATGAACGTTTATCTCATTGGATCTATAGCGTTTTCAACCCGACAGGAGCGGATCGATCGCGCGAAGAACCATCTGCATTTCGTGCGTCGTCTTCGCGACGCGTTATGGCGGCTTTTCGAGCCGAGTTCAATCGTAGATCCAACGGCTGTGGAATCATAATCGATATGCGCCGCGCGCGTCCGATTATTTCGAGATCCACTTAGCGCGGAAATGCTCCGCTCTCTTTGTCTTCGAAGCCGGCGAGCTCCCGTCGTCGCCATCGTCCGCTTTCGGTATTTCGTGTAACGGGAGGAATTGGTATGCTCGCTCGTGTCGCGGGATTACGTATTCTCGATGAGAAACCGAGCGGTTCGTGCACTTACCCCGGATGTACGTGTGCGTTGGGACGCGCAGCGGCGCGACGCGGCGCGCTGCGCTGCTTTAAGCACCTGTCGCGGCGTCTTCACGACTTCGCGGTGCCAACGAACCTGGCGATACACCCGGAATACATTTCGTGCCGCGAACGGGGGCACCTTTTCCGCGGAGTTTACTCGCGGCTTCACGCGGATTGGCGACGTGTCGTGTTTCGAGAGCGCGTCCTTTGTGCGTGGCTTAAAGGAAGCGCGATGGCTGTTAAGGATGCTTGTGTGTGTGTGTTGTTTTTAACGAGAGCGCAGATCTCTTTCGTCGAGGGCGTAATTAAAAAAAGTAACTGGCACAAATCTTGATCGCTTAAGTCGGTAACTCTTCGTGCACGGCTAGTTTGTACTCGATGAGAGCAAGGGGTCGTGCTCACGACGCCGCACACTACGTTGTTAGGAACAATTTCTATCGTCTACATACATATTATAAGGATTATTACATTCTTGCTCATTTTTCGATGTGCGCGCATTAATTGTTTCACTTCCATTACGGATCATGTCGCGCGCAAAAGTGTGCGTGTGTCGAGAGACTAATTAAGAAATAATATAGACATGTACAGATGGTTACGTTGCCGTGCACGTGATTACGCGTGAAAAAGGAACGCGTTTACATGCGAATGCATGAGTAGATTGCGAATCGGATAGATTAGATTCCCCCGCAAGAAGAATTAATGACAAGATGTGTGGGCGATTAAATTTGCGTTGCGAATTAACGATACGCACGCGCGCGTAAAACGGATTGGGCCGCAGCACGGAACATAACAAGACAAACGAGAACCTGTCGCGAGAAAGACGTCGTTTTTTCTTGACGAGTCGGAGAAGTAATTATCGAGGGAGGGACGGTCGATGAGCGAAGGAACGAACGCACGTGTGTCGCATTCACCCTCGGCGATGGGGGTAACCTTTCACACGGCCTGAGGGAATATAAGTTTCCCCGGGAGGGTCAACGACGTTTCTTCTCGCCGAGTCCCGTGTCGTCTCCGGTTCCATAATGTGCTCCCGGTAACACGAGCGAGGTCACGAAATTGAAGCGTTTACCATCTCCACGATTAAGAAGTTTTGTAATATATTTTTTGCGCCGCGTCGTCGATCTCTGCCAAAGTGGCGTCGCGGAAAGTCGCGGACCGCCGCGGTTGAAATCGCGTGTTATGCGGCACACTTCTTGTCGCCGAACTTTCCCGCGACGGTGATCATAATCGCGATTATATCGGCGTCGTCATCCGCGACACACCACACTGAGGAAAAAATACTTGAGAATCTATCTGTGGAATGTAAAGTTTGTTTCTGAAAACGAAATTTTTTATTTTTAAAATAAACTTTATATACCACAAATAAATTTTTAAGTCTTCTTTTCTCAATGTACTCTAGTATTAACGATTCTTCGATCAATGCGAAATTGACGTTTTTTCGAAAAAATTTTAATGAGAATATATAATATAAGGAAAGAGTCTAAAACATGGGAAATTCAGAGAAATTAATATCTGAGTTGAAATAATATCTTGAGTTGAAATAATTAAACCGCCCTATTACTTTTAAATGTGCGTCGAGAAATTAATTCTCTAGAAATCGTGAATCTATTATTGTCGGGGGAATAATTAAAAAGCGAATTCCTTTAACCCAATTAAATGACTTTGCTACTTGATTAAAAAGTCCGTCTTAAATTGTTCAGGAAACCTACCGTTAAAATTAAGGGTGGGAGAATTCCGGAATGGTATACACACGTTACATCTGCTTACAATTCTCGAGCGATGCTTGCTGGCACTGAACTCGCCGCGCAAATTTTTAATGATTCGCTTTTTCGAGTCCGTTAGTTTAAGTCGATTCCCTATAGATCCGGAGTCCCGAAACTAGTCAATAGGTCAATGTAGGAAGTGAAACAGGTCATCGTACACATATATTTACCTTCGAGACTACTAAAACCCACCGCAGGTGCAAAGAAAGTCCGCGTGTAGAGAGGAAATATTTCAAAAATGCTAGGAGGATCTTTCCGACCCTCGACGGACATTGGACCTGTTTAAATTCCCGTGAATCATTTGGACAGGTATCGTCCTTTGTGTGCTAGAGGGTCTGAAAATGCTCGATCGGAACACAATGCGGAGATCATATCCCCAATCACTACGCCGTCACTTTTTTTTGACATAAAAGCTATCCCGACTGAAAAATCTTCGAAACATCTATAACTATCCAAAACGCGAAAACACTGTTTATTTATTTTTTTATTATATGATTAGATTGATAAATGGGTTTTGTGGTTATGAAACAGATCATGAGTCCGCTGTTTATCGACACGACTGATTAAAATTAGTAATTAATTCATCTATCTTTCACATATCCACTAATTATGCATAATTTAGATCGAAGCAATGTTTACGACTCGTTCAACTTACGTCGCAAAAAAGTAATACATTACACTGAGAAAAAAGATAGTTGATCTAACTAAAATTATACTCATTTCTAGTTCTCCAAACATATTTTTTTTATTGTACCAACATGAAAATGGTAATAATATATATAAGGTTATTAACGTTAATATTGTAGTAGAATTTAATAAAAAAAACAATGGTTTTTTCGACCGTAATTTAATTACGGAAATAATTATTTTCCTATGTAATTATAGTTACAAATACCAGATATGTTTTTCTCAGTATATCGATAATCGCTAACTTGTGCGATAATTTTGCGTGGTTTTTCACTATCCATAAATATTCATGAAAAATAATATAAATCGTAAATATTCGATAAAATGAAAAGAAAGAAAGAAAGAAATGATGCACAGTAATCGATCTTCGAATGTCACAATAGTCAGTTATTTTTTCCAATCATGTTTACGTTAGTCTCGCTCCAGTAGACGTAAAATAAATTACTAAATTTTTCGATACACTTTAAGAGTCGAGAGCCTCAACTACACAAGGCGGATATCGAAATCTGGAAAGTATTTTCCAATGATTTACGAGCGGACACACTACACACGTCGGTCTGGTTTTCGGACGGCAAAGAAAACCCCGAAAATTTGGCTGATATTATCGACGACGTTACACCTCCCGACGATTGCTATAACAACAGTTAGAAAAGTTAACTATCGGTTCTGAGAATGATGAACGGTCCTGTGAAGTTTTCAGCCAACAATCGAAAAGAAAATTGAAGCTCGATGCTGCACGTAGGACGCTGGGACTTTAGGGAATTTACGACTAACCAATTACGTGAACTTCACTCGCTATAGTATTATCGAGTTGTGTCACTAACACGCGAAGAATACTCTTGCAACATTGTTCGCAAAGATTCAAAGAGAGCTTAGCTAGAATTAGATTCAAAGTTCACTCCTGTTATTTGCGCTTATCAGTTATTACACTTCGGAGATAGTTCAGTTCATGGAATTCTTCGTCGATGAATCGTCGTTCTATTCTTTCTCTATCACGTTTGCCTACTATTGAAATTAATTATTTCTTAACTATAAAATATCCAACCTACTGAATTTAGAAATCAAAATCTATTAGATACCTAATTAACATCTTAACACGTTCACTCCCAGCATCATACATGCGCGATACATCGACCTTTTATTTCGGGTTTATTTTGACTTCAAATTCTCAATATTATTTAACATGTCGCGCTATCAACTTTACATATGTGTGTGACATTTTCCTTTGTATGTCAACATATAAACGTTTGTTTTACACGATTACATGGAAAGAAATGTGGTCTGTGGAAAGAATTCGCCAAATAAACTGTGGTAGCGAACGTGTTAAATCAAGACTAAAATAAGGTCGAGCAGGCTACATCGGCACCTACACAAGGGCGAGCTCCGCTCGCCACTGAGAATCTCCGAGCTTTTCCGCGCGTTTAATACCGTAAGAAGCTTGTTTGCTCGCGAGAACAAGAGCCGCGAACGTATATCGTTGCGAAAGCGCGAGACTGTTCTGCGGACGTGGCGTGTCTCGCGGCGTTGGATTTTCCGTTGCGGAACGGAACGCGACGTCGCGCCGCGGAGACGAGCAAGCGAGCGGCCGCGGCGGCAAGTGTATCGACCCTAAAGTGCACAACCTGCGACACAGCGAGATCAGGCTTTCCTTCCACAGGACGACCCGTAAAAACGGAGGAGCGCTCCGCCGGGAAGGGGCGCGCGGAGTATACGTCACCCGACACTCTCGCAGGTCCCTAGGGTGGGTTAAACGGTATCATCCCCATACGGAGGGGTCCGCATCACGTCGTAAACCACACGGGGCACCATCTGCGCCCGTTTCACGTCCCGCTACCGCCTTTTCCATGAACCTGTCTGCGTTCGTAAAATGTGCCGACACGGGGGACACGCATGATGGAACACGGACGCGTTCAGTAGCTCGCTCGCACGCACGCACGCACGACAGATTTATCAACGTAATTCTCCGAAGAATTTTCGAGGAGCGCGATGTCGCGCAAACGAGAGAAATATACGACGTTTAGCGGGAAAACGTGCGTTTGGTAAACAGGAAGAAATATCGAAGAGCGCGCGCTCTTCTCTCCGGCTGGATTCACCGCGATAGATTTATCGCGACGATTCATAATGAACTTCGGCGTTAAATGTCCCGCCTGTGGACAATGATGTCGTCATTTTCGAGATCAGAGGGACATTCTCTTACTTATTCGGGAATACTCTCCCGCGAGTCACGAAATTTTCGTTCCCGCGCGCGCACACGCGAGATTTCCGACGAATAACATCGCCCCACAAATATCATGTCCATCGTCAAGCATCTCGTGTATGTACTCGTCGTAGACGCAAATTGTGTTCTCTTTCTTGTCGCTACAAGGCTGGCAGTAAATTTCGGCCGTTTCGACGAAACCCGCACAGCCGGAGTTATGTTACACTGTTACACATGCTGTCCTTTTAACATGCGTATGCATGTGCGTCTTCGCGACACCCAGTAGACTCCAGGAGGTCCGCGACGTGTAGGCAGGACGTTTTACGGGCTGCGCTACACATGGGACCTCCCTGCGCGACGCTGGAAAAAGGACCTACAAAAACAACGGTTTGTTTAAAGACCGCTATTTCCTTCCAGGCACTTTGTCGCGCCCCTCGCCTCATCTTCTCTCTCCATCATCGTTCTCGTTACGACGCTATCCGTCGTCTTTCGCAGGCTCGTTACGCGAATCGAATTGCTGTCCGGAGCGTTTTTATTTAATGACACACTGATCATGATCGCGGCAATCGGAAAGCTTATTTTTTCACGTCAACTTAAGCCCATTAATTTTCAAGGATGGAAGCTACTTTCAAAACGTCCTACGAAGCTGCGGAATGCGAAACTTTGTTTTCAATATCTATTTTTCAAGCAATTGATTTTAAAGAGACAGTAGATCCTTCAAAGTGAATGACGAACGTCCAGAAATATCGATAACGTAGACTTGATCGTAAAAACGTCGCATAAGCGTGAACATTATCACGATAGTCTTTTCGTATTTTTTTGTACATACAGACCTTATACAAATGTGTACTGCTCTGTCTTACTATATTTAGCGAAAAATAGAACCACGTGCATATATAGAACTTTTTCTGCAAACTTTTTGTATATTTTTAAACTTTTAAATTCCGTTGTGTAGCAATTTGCTTTTTGAAATGTTCCTGAACGGAACAAACACACGGTTCGGTATGCATAAGCTGCAAAACTTTTGTATCTGGCAAATATTGACGCTAGACAGCTCAAGATGTCTGTTTTTAAATTTTGTACCGTTCTCCTTGCATTTAGTAATGCTCAAATTCATTTTCGCAACCGACATGAAACTTTGCAGGAAAAAGTCAATATTTTGTCGGTGAAATCTTCAAGTATGACATTCTCTTAAAAGCCAAGCGTGAGTGTATTTTAGCGCTATAAATTAAATAATTAAGTCCAGTCTCTGTCTTGTAATGTGGACATATACTTTAATTGCCCAGACGTTTCATCACGAGACAGAAGCTGGACTTAATTATTCCAATTTATAGCATCAAAATACCCGTGCTTTGACTCTAAACGAGTCTATTATCTCCTAATTTGATCATCATCAGAACCTAATTTCCTTTTTGCAATTTACTCTTTGCGATCTCGTCTTATCGCGTTATTTCCCCGTACAGGAAATCACTCCGCGATCACGATGACGTATGAGTCCGAATTAGGCGAACAGAGAGCGAGATGCCTCTTTCGAAACGATTAACTGACGCCCGGCTTCCTCTCTGTGGTCGACAAGATCCGGCGGTGTCTCGGAGTCTTTCGACATGACTCACGATCGCGGATTTCGTGTCGCAATCGTCGCCGATCGTCGTTGCAACGGCGGCGCCGATGGCTCACGACGATGTTGACGCGGCGTGGCAAGGTCTTATTTATGTGTCGCGCATAAGCGCACTCGCGCGCTCTTTCATGCCGCCGGATTTTATGGTATCTCAATTCTCCGCGTCGACATTCCGTTCGATGCACGTATTCGATTATGTAACGTTATTACATCGCAGGAGGACAATTGCTGCAATATTGTTTCACCCAATTATAAGTAGACCGTATCGTGAACAAATAAGCGAGACTTTCTTCCCTCGGGACTTTTACCTTCATTTTCTCGAGAAAATCAGAGATAAAGACCTATACGTTCAAAAGAAAATACATGATACGGACAAATTGCTGATAAAATAAGGTTGGATAATAATAATAAATAAGGTTGGAAAATGATGAATCGAGTATGTCTGAAAAAAAAAATATATATATACATACTGTTGCAGTACTTTTTTTATTATAGCTGTCAGTTTTATCTTGATATTTATTATAATGACGGTACGTAGAGCTAACTGCTACCAGGAAGCATAATTATATTTCACCAGATTGATTCTGATCTCGGCAACTATGATTAGAGAATATCACACTGAGAAAAGAATATTGATATTTACAACCATAATCACATAGAGAAATAATTACTATAAATTATGGTAAAAAAACTCACTTTTTGTATTAAATTCTGCTATAATGTCGGTGACAATAATCTTATATGCATGTCATTACTATCGTTTTATTACAAAAATATAGTCGGGGCTAAAGATAACTATAATTTTAGTTAGACCAATCATTTTTTCTCTCAATGCGTGTTATTAGAGGAGTAGTCGTGATATGAGGCGAACTTTCCTCTTTCCTTTCTCTCTTTCTCTTTTTTTTTTTAATAAATCTCGATGTACGGGATGAATTGCGTGGAAAACGCTGCTGTATCTCGAGCGAAATCCAGTGGCGGTGACGGGATAATGGCGAAACAGAGGGACGCCGTGCCGGTTTTTCAGCGCGCGGAAAGGGCGTAAGTCCGCCTCCGCCATGTGTTACGCGACACGCCGAGCGGGAGATGATAAAAAAGCATCATAGGGGGAGAGAAGGCAAAATGGATCGAGGGTGGTGCGAGGGGTTGAATTATAAAGATGAAAGCCGTTGTCAATAGGGAGGTCTACCGCCACCCTTCCCTTTATCCTCTTTTGCACCCTCTACTGCGTTCCGTCTCCGTCGTTTCTCTTTTACTCTCGCGCATCAGAGCCTTTTTTTTGTCTATTCTCTCTGCGTCTCTTTTACTCTCGCGCGTTCGCATTCCCACCAATAATAATGCGACCGCGTCTCTAAAAAGCGGCCGGAACCGTTGACCGGATAGCAACGAGTTTTCAGATCTGTCTACTGGAAGATAAGATACGCGCTGCGGTAATCAACCGCAGCGACTGAAACTTTGCGTGGTGGTCTGGATCGAAGCCACGCTCTTTCTTTCTCTGTATGCGTCTGCTGTTCTTCACACACCAACGATGAAGAAACTTTGGATAGCAGTTATTCCTCAGATAACTGATTCCTTTCCGCGCGGAGATGTCGCGCGAGTTTACGTTTCAAGTTTTCATTGTAAAGATTATTAGATTATTCCGAGATCGCAATTGGTTGAACTTAAATCTGTATGCATTTTGCATAGTTTATGCGCGAACAGCACGTTTAGTACTTAACGCGTTACGCAACTCAGCAATTTTGCTCAAGTATAAATATGGCATACGAGCCGTTGATTCGTTATCGCCTTTTTACTCTTTATAGAATCACGTGATGTAATTACGTTATACCAAAACGGGTTCAATTCAATGTGACACGTACGGTTCATTAAACGGTGAACGTGGTAAAAGAGACGAGTTTTACTCGGAGATTTACTCGAGTCGAATAACAAATTGTTGATAGCAGCATATTTAATTATGTAATAATTATTTTTCTCCTATGAGATCATCAGACCGGATAAAAAGAAGCGTCTATCTAACGAATAACGGATTTCATTTTTCTTCTATTTTTTTTAATGGAACCAAGCGTTAATAAGAGCCGGTGAGTCATGGACAAGAGAGCAGAGATAATGCATGTAACGCGATATTTGTACCTTGCAAGATCAACGAGATAATTCTTTCCATGACTTTTCCATCGCGCACGTTGATCCCGGCAATAGGTCAAGCCGAAGACCGGTTCTTTCCGAGATGTTCGCGATCGTAGATCAAGAGAATCTCGTTGAGATCGTCGCCATCGTTCCCCGACTACAAACGAATCTCGTTAGAGATCGTTGCCGCGAGGCCGAGTCTGTAATTCCTGCCGTAATTTCAGGGCCGTACTCGTCGCAAGCTTTCTCACGACATGTATATACATCCGACTTTGCTGGCTTTATGTCCGTGTAATCTATCTTAAAATGGTGATTCTCAACGAAGTTGCAAAAATAATGGCGGACTTTCGATCGCCGCTAGCAAAACCACGGAGGATCCGAAATTATTTATCTCATTGCTGCAAACATAAATTAAAAAAAATAAAGAATAATGAAGGCATGTCGCGGACTTGATACACGTTCACGAATCAAATACGAATACAATGCAACGCGAGATATTGCGACAGTTATTTGGAATGCCCGCAAATAGAAGAAAAGTGGAAAATCGCACAGAAAAAAAGAGATAAATTTTCGACCCCCAGCCGATATCCGCAACCCGACGCCGGGCGTCGATTTCGCGCGATTTATATTTTTTTTGTTCGACCGTGTCGATGCAACAATAGCTAACTGCCCCTTTGAGGGTGCGTCGGGACGGGGGCACGATCGAATCGACCGTTCGCCTCAACCCCTTAACAACCCCGCTGGCTCGGAAAACGAGGCGCGCGCGAGACGGATCGCTTCGCGACGCGCACCTCGAAAATCGCCGTGTAATTCCGATTGTCGGCTCGAGGCTGCCTTGTTTCTCGACTTCGGAAGGGGGCAGACGCGCCACCTCGGTGGCGGCATTGTGGCGGCATTGGGCCGACGATTATGCGTACTGACGTCGGCCAGGGGTGTGTGGGAGCGACCGGGTGCGGACCGCGAATCCGTGACGAATCCACCCCTGCCGCGTTCGTCCGATACGGGATATTCGTGAAATCGCGAGTTGATCCGCGAGATTACGACGGAGAGAAGTCGGAAGCCGCCGTCCTCCTCTTCTCTTGTCGGGAGAGAGCGAGAGGGTGTTTCATAAACATCGCGACGAACTTCGTCCCGGCGATGAGCAGGCGCTCTCGTGTTAATATCAACCGCCGGCCTCTCATCTTCGCGTTGTTCTACGAAAAGTAGAGTGCCTTGAATGCATCACTATCGAGGTGCATTTCTCAAGGAATTTAAAGTAAAAAAAAAAATTGGAGTAGCAAGAGTTTCCTATGCAAAAAAGATAAACGCGTGTGTTTCGAGACGAGTGTACGGTATTATTAACAAGATGAAACGGTATTATTAATAAGATAAAAATTTCATCGAGTCTTAATTAGAAGATCCTATCCGGAGCGCTCTCTTCCTGTTCCCGGTTTCTCTCGTTATTTATCTCTACTCTCGAAACTCGGTTCGCTGAAATTTTCAAGTTTTTGGCGTTCAACTACTACGAAATTAGACGTCGTGGTTTTTTAATTTCCACCGGGAAGAGGCGGAAGGATATTACTCTTTTTAGCCTGCTTCGATGAGCGGACGAAGATGGAGGAACCGTTGAAGACGGTCTCTTGCACGAAGTGCTTTGCATCGGATGTACTGTTAAGCGCGAACCGTATCGCTAGTTTCAACGTTTAATTACCGAAGAAGTCAAACACATCGTCGGAGGAAGAGTTCTCGGATCGTACTCGCCGTGGAAAGAGTCTGGCGAACTTCGTTAAGGCAAAGAGGACTCGCGTGGAACAGGAAAGAGAAGAGAGAAAGAAGGAGAGAACGAGGGAGAAATAGACAGACAGAGAGAGAGAGAAAGAGAGAAAAAAAGGAGGAAAACGAACGGCGAGTGAAATCTCGCGGGAGAGAATAATGACCCGTCGATCCGATCGACGATTATAAATTGCGGCACGCAGCTGGAACTATCGACGCCGTTGCTCGCGTACGGATGGACGAACGATGTACCGGTGTCTTGCCGGATCGATCGATCAGCTGACCATCATCGCGGATCCGTCGGTATTTCTCTTCTGTCATTAGACGAGCGGGAGATATTTTGCATGAATATCATTTAGCAAACTGGCACTCCGCAGCGTTAAAGAGGATGGATTCTGAGATCGAACGGGGTAGTCGTCGTTTTGCTCTGCGTAAAAAGTTGGATAAGATTTTTCTTTACGCTGGCGTCACGGACGCCGAACACTGTTTTTCGTGGAAACAGTAAGACGGATGCTTCTATCCCGATTATTGGACATAGTTTACCGTTGGTTATTATTTACCCATATCTAATTCGTTACTTCCCATTTTCTATTGCTGTCGATACAACGGGAGAATGCAAATATGTATTTTTAACGCGATTTTTGGGTGTACAGCTAAATGAAAGAGAAAAGTAGCCAATAAGAGATAGTTGCGGTTGTTGGTGCAGATATTTAAACTATAGAAGAAGATAATAACAGGGTTGGGAAGTAACTCGTTACTTGTAACGAAGTTACAGTTACATTTTTTCGGTAACTGTAACTTAACTTAGTTACTTATTTTTAGTAACTTGTAACTTTTTTAACGGTTATTTTAATAGTTATTTGGGAAACGTAAAATAAATAATAATAAAATAATAAAATTAAAATTATATAATAATCATATATTAATTTAATAAATTTATCAAGATATTTATGGAGTATCTGATTAAATTCTTTTATCTCTACAAGACTATTAATAAATTTTTATTATGTTAAGTACAGATTTGAAATTTTTTAAGTGGATAGACTAATTAATGTAATAGATATTAATTATAAAATTCAATTCTTACGTTCTAGTAAAGCTTAAAATGTAAGATTTTTGTATTTGCAAAAATAATTTACAATCATTTCAAGAAAGTAACTTAAAAGTAACGACTCGTTACTTTTTAAGTAACTGTAATGAGTTATTTTTCATAGCCAGTAACTTGTAACTGTAACTAGTTACATTTTCAGCAAGGGGAACTGTAACTAGTTACTTTTAAAAAATAACTTTCCCAACCCTGGATAATAATGTTTAAGTATCAAAATCCATTGGATCATTAAGTGTCAAAGTTAATAAGATTGTACAGAAAATGAAAAACAAAGTACGTAAATAAATATTTGGGAATAAGATAATGGGATTAATTAATGATAATTGTTTGGACAGAAGGATCGCGCGCGGTCTGACATAGAAGATTGGCTCACCGCATACGTTTCAAAGTTCGGAAAAATATTCGGCACGTGCGCACGCGCTGTCAGACATGTTGTCTTTCCATAATTTATACTTTCTATTACTTCTATGTAGCGTGTCATTGTATTATTTTGTTTTTCATAACAAGATCTCTGACACGCGAAAAACAGAAAATTTATGAGACAGCACGAGAGACAGGCGCTGTCCCTTAAATTCCTTCCTCTCTCATTAAAAGGTACCTCGTTATAAATATATGCTTCTTCTGCTAACCGTGGCCGACGTATGACGTCGGCAATTGCACGCAAGGCGCTTCTCATAAATTGAACATTTGCGCCTCGCTCGTGCGTACAAAAATCCCGCGAGGCCCCGTTACCCTAATTAACCGGTTGCATCTCGCGGCCAGAAGATCGTCGCGTCGCGCCGTGCCGGCTCGAAAAGTGAGGAGGTGATTCGAGCGGAGTCAAGCGTGCGAAGAGGTCTCATTCGAAACAATTGCTGCCGGTCCATCAAGCTTCATCAGGGTGATTAGCGAACGACGTACCCCGCGGGTCGTCCCTTTAGATTAGCCACAGCGGGTCCCCCTCCCCGTCGCTCCCCTTCGCCACTCTAACGCCGCCGCCGCCGCCGTCGTCGTCGTCATCGTCTACGTCGTCGTCGTTGTCGTAGTCGTAGTCGTCGTCTCCACCTTCTCTCTTCGCCTCTTCGTCTTCTCGTTCTCATCTCGTGATCACGCCGCTCGTTCCAGCCACCAATGAGCGTTGCATGTCGGTCAATGACACGCGCGAACACGCGGGCAAAGTGGCACGACGACGCCACGCAGAGGTTCCTTCTTCCAAGCTTATTCCTCCTTCCTCGTGACTGCCTTCTTCTTCTTCTTCTTCTTCTTTCCTCCTCGTCTTCTTCATCCCCATCATCATCTTCTTCTTCTTCTTTCGATATCCTCCTTGCCTTTTACACGCGTGTCCGTTTAAATCGACGGTAGAAGTCAGCCGGGACGAGTGGCGAAGAGGAAGCGGAAATCGTAGACGGCTTCTATCACAGTCGACGAAATCCTCTATGCGATAAGACCGGTTTCGTCGGATGTATCATTAGGTTTGACCGCTGATGTTTAACGTCGATATCTGTGTACGCGGATTTTCTGATAACTCCGATTAATATTTAATTAAAAGTTTGCGATATATACGTGCGGGATATCCTGCGGCAGCAGAGCCAGGGTTGAAGTGTATTCGTCGAAGGAAGATAGACAGAGATCTCTTCCTGTTACCAGAGTCTACGCACCCCTATTGCTATATTTCTCTCGGGATGATATAATCTCGCAATTAGAAGTAACAGTCTATAAAAAACAAAGCCGCACGACACACTTAATTTGGCTCGTTTCCTGAAATCATCTCAAGTACTGTCTATTTAAGTTAACGACCAGCGATGTGGCAAGATCGGAGGAAACGAAAGTATCTTCCGCGTGCAGCAGCGACGTTGTAACACATTCCTTTATTTTTGCACGGCGTTCTTTTTATACCCTCCTTTAATTTCCATCAGCCCGCCGTTTGCAACTTCGTCTCCGTCATTATTCCATTAGTAGCGTATTATCGGGATAGAATTATTTGTCTATTCATCTTCATTTTTGTTTCTCTATCAACTCGAGACCGGCTCGCAACTACGAGTCTCATACGATAAACATATTTACGTAAGTATACGCGACGATGCCGGCGACGAACTTTTTGGCCGTAATACGCGATCTCTCTGACGTAAGTCTTAACGGGATGACATTACCTATAATGAACCTCTATATTTTGTGCACACTATGTGCGCGGACAAACGAGTGTATGGATGGACGCCTTCCGCGATTACACTGTCCCCACTATGATTAAGTTAATGATGGAGAACCAATGATGGCGAAGGAAGCAAAACGAAGATGCCCCCTCTCACTCGGAATGCACTCAAGTTTTCCTCGAACTTTCGACTATTTAGTCATGTTGCGCGTTACTGCACCGCAATGTAAGACTATTATCGACACGCTCACGTACATGCGTGTGTGGCTGTTCTTAAGGAGCAAGTACCGAATTGATTTAAATAATTCTCACTCTACCGCGCGTATTTAACAATGTTCTATTGGTGTTGGCAGCGCCGTTGTTCGATACGCCGACGGCGGCACCTCTTTGAAGAAACCTAGATTACACTTCATGAGTCGAAGTGTCGGTTATTGATGTGGGAAAAATCGCGGTTGGCTTCCAGCGATGGGCTTCGTGAACGCGTTACGTAGAACCGACCGCGTTCCACGATGTGGCGGACCGTTTATCGTCTATCAGCTTGGAGCCTCTAATTTTCTACTTATTCCGTCGTTACTAGCACGCGCTTTCAATCGTTAATCCGTTCGATCAGATCGACGGTTTTGCGACACATTGTCACTTTTACAGTAAATAACCGTGCCAAGAGATATCTTATTGTCATTTCTTCTTGATTTTATTAATTATTCCGCGCGTGAAATATATCTCTACTCGATAAAATACGTGTCTTACAACGATATCCTCCGATATTGCTTCCACATGTATCAACGACCACACGAGCTCGCGTTTCTGCCGACACGCCGAATGCCTGGGCATTATCAATGCACCCCGATAATCGCGTGCGATCGATTCTGGTGGTTCGATAGTGCGACGCGGTCGCTACTTCACAACGGGAGCCTAGTTTCCTGGACCAATGACCACGCGCGCGGGGGACGACAAAAAATCTATGGGGTCTGTGCCGACCGACCGGGAGCAGTCCGGCCACCCTCCGCAGGATAAGCCGAGATTGATTCGGCCTTGCGAGGACGAGAGCAGGGAAAAGAGAGGAGGGAAGAGAACGGCCAGCAACCCCGGGGGACCGATCCCAGCTGCGCCAGGAATGACTAATACGCCAAACGCTCTCGGGGTACGCTCAGAACTAGGGTTGGCAAGTGGGGGATGCACAGGGGGGTGGATGCACCGCTCGACGGGACCGAGATTGACGGTTGAACGCTGAAACGACGGGCCTCGCGCGTCCTTTTCTCGGTTTTCCCGTCGTTGATGAAATTCAACGATTTTTCTTTCCTTTTTTCTTCCTATTTGTTTTAAACAAACGGTAGAATCGTGGACCATCCGTAAAAAGAGCCCGCTGCAAATTAAGCTTAAATTAAGCTCTCTAGCAGATTCTAGCAAACTCTACCAGACTCTATCAGAGTCGCGATTTTCATCATGTGTGACAATGCTCGTCGTACATGTATAGCTAGTTGTAAAGCGCGAAGATTCAGTTTCGCAAGAAGCTAGCGTCGTGTCTGTCATTCAACATCGCGTTTTGCTTCGTGCGCGAAAGCGGAATTACTCGTAACGGTTCATTAGGAGCGACATCGACGCCACGCGTCCGATCGCTTCTCAAGCGTCTGACTGACAAGTGTTCTGGCGAGAAGAAGAATAATCCCGAATGCGACGAGCCGGCGACGCACCATCGAGCACGTCGGGGACCAAGTGGGAACGTCTCTCCCCGGCCATTGCTTCACCTCGTGCTCGAGCGGATTCTGACTCCACGGGTTAATTCGACGGGATTGCGGTGACGGGCTAGCTAGGAGGAGGGAGCGAGGAGGGGTGAGGGCAATCAAACGGCCGATTGACAGAGAAGAGAATCGGGATAGAGGGAATGTGCATGCACGCGACAAAGAGAGAGAGAGAGAGAGAGAGAGAGAGAGAGAGAGAGAGGCGGTAGTCTAGAGCGAACGTGCAACGGAAAAGAGAGAAGCGCGGGGGGCAAGGGAGGTTTGTTCTCGAGATATGTGGGAGCCACTCGGTCTCTTCGTACACACAGATAGTTCCGAACGACTTTAATTGATTTTAGGGGACACGCAATCGCACGGGAGCACGGACAGACGGACTTGACCGTACGACTCGTGGACGCATGCTCGAACGGACGAGCGGATACTTTCGGCGATATAAAGGCTCGATCGGTCCGACTTGACGCGAAGGCAGACACGATCGCGTCGAGTAAGCCGGGTAAGATGAATTTTTCGTGAGGTCAAACGAGCTTGTCAGCGATCGATCGTGTTTCGGAATCCAGTGCTATCAATTTCGACTCTACCACGAATGCCCGAATCTTTTGGGAATATATCAATTTGAGGGTTTCACACTTACTCGAATCGAGAGAGACAGATAGAGAGAGAGAAAGAGAGAGAGAGAAGACAGTTATACTTTGCATCCATGCGTTTTCTACACATAAGCAATCCGCGGCTAAAGTTAATTTAACGAATACATGAAATATACTTTGACATAGCTAGCGTATTGATTCTTTAACAATAAGAGATTACGAATATATTGCGTACTCGTGACTATTTACCATCTACTTGCCCGAGTTGTAATGATAGAACTGTCAGAAACTGGGCTTGGAATTGTATTTTAATTTAAACAATCAGAGCAATGGGGTTTCTCGCACGGAGTGCATATAGAAGTGTGCGAAAATGTGATATATGTAAAAGCGAAAATCATAACATTTCGGTATTATTGTGTTCATCCCCTAAGAAACACAACAGTTCTAGGTGTTTCGTTACATCGGCTTAACGCACGATGACCCCTTGAAAGATAAATGTCCTAATCAGCCTTGTGCGCGCGGCAAGCAAATATTTTCGTACAGAATCACGCGTTTATTTTAACCTGGTCACGGCTGAGCGCACGTCACGTAGAGCGTCGGTGCGAAAGGGGCAAAGGGCTCGTGCGATTTCTCCAGAGAGTCGCCGGGCAGCAGAGGAACAACGCTGCCGGTCCAAAACCGGAACGAGAGAGAGGAGAGAGAGAGAGAGAGAGAGAGAGAGAGAGAGAGGCAGAAAGAGAAGCAGAGAGAGAGAGAGTCGGTGGTGCCCTACGGTCCCCTCCGCAATCGATATGGAGCGGCGTGGACCGGGCTAGCATCCCCTGGAAACGAGGTCGCGCAACTCCCAAAGGGTGACAACGGGGCGCGAGGGGAGGTAAGCGGGGGTCGGTCGGAAGGGCAAGCCCGACGGAGGTTCGGCTAAGGGCTGAACTTGTTTGTCGGAAACGGAGGCTCCCTGCTAATGCCCTGGTTAGTACTCCGGTTTCCTTTGTGCTACCCCACGCAGCGAATCGCGTCCACCCCTACGGGCCATACCCCAGGTCGGTTTCATCCGCGCGCGTTCAAACCATGCGGTGCACCCTTCCACGCGGCCACCATGGTAACACACCCCCGGCCTGATGCAATTTAAGTCCCGTCCACGCGTCCTATTTAAGCGGACCACGTGCCGTCGAGGAACAACGGGGATAAAAATTCGCGGCGGGGAATCGATCTTTCGAGATTTCGCCGCCGACGATTGTGGCGCGACGGTCGCGCGCGTGGCAACAACCTTCTCGGAGTTGCTGAAGCAAGGCTCGACGTTGCTGCCTGAGTCGCCACCTTATGCGCGCGTTACTACCTTACATTCCATGGATATTAAAAAGTAATATTTCACACGGAGACGTCAAGTGTACAAGAGGAGATTGCATCGTTATTTTATTTAATATCAGAATATATAGGATATTATTAACATTTTTTAATACCCACTGTTCGCATAATGCAAATAAAGAAAGAAAAGAAAAGGTCTTATCCCGAAAGAAGGGCACCTCGAAGGGATTCAGCTTTCTATAAAAAGGGCGAAAAGGTTTTTATTTTCCAGAAAAATCCCTTCTCTTAGGACGAACCGTATTATTTCTAAATGTACCTTCGTACGTTTGTGACACTTTACATGCCGCATCGAGCCACTCTAAATGATGACATTTTCACCGATGGTCGGAAAGGAAGGATGAAGAACAAGAGAGAAAGGGGAAACGAAGGTGGAAAAGACTAAGCAGAGGGAAGCCGCATTGAAGTATTGCCGCTTTTGCCACAGCTTTTGCTGCGATTTTACTGTTGCCTGGAACAATGACGAATCCCCCGTCGTCATTGTGGCCGGACCCTCGTCTGAGACTCTGAGGAAAAGCGCAGGAAAGAGAGGAAAACGTAGAAAGGAATTCGACAGTGGCGTGAACGCGGCTGGCTTGCGCGGCCGAACGGGGTAACCTGAAAGAGTTGGTGTACACGTTGGGTGACGATCACTCGCCGCTGATTACATGGACCATTGTGCAAGGACAACAGAGTCGGCATGCATGGAAATGAAAGAGGATAGAGCAAAACAGGAAAGGAGAAAGAGAGAGAAAGGGAGTGGAGGTGCGGTACTTTGGCGCGCTCTTTGGGACGAGGGAACAGAGACGCGCAAAAAGGGCGAGCCTCCCTTACGAGGTATTGTGCGTCGCGTGATTAAGACGCGTGTCAAGGATGCTCTGAACCACCGAGAGTCATGTGTAATATGTTTGATTGATGGTCCGATATTGTAACGTTACGTATCTTTTAGAAATTTGAAGATCATCGAAAGAAAACATTTTTTTTGCGACGCGTCATGAACTTCTGATTTCTTCCTAAACCGTCTCGAAAAATTTTTTTTCCTTTCTTCTTTTTTGACATAATGTAAGATTTGGAAGGGGACTTTACTAACAAAATATCGAAGCTACAATTATCTATTACCGTCCTTATAATACTTTCCAAATATGCAGTTAATTACACGGGAAAAATATATCAAACTTCTTTTCTTCATATAAATTCTTTTCAATTTTACTATTTTCCTCCAATAGTGTAGGAATAGATCAATAAGGTCAGCAATAGTCAGTCATAAGGTCTATTTTGTTAAGAAACATAATAAACTTTTTAACAGCACATTTTACGGTTTCTGAAATATATAAATAGCACCCATTAAGTGAAAGGATAATATTATTGCAGAACGTGTCGAAGTGAAAGGGTAAAATTACTCGACAGAACGTCGATATTCCTCGGTTACAAAATTCTATTGTAATTTCTATAGTATTGTGAAATTCTTTCTTCGTGTAAGCTCCTATGAATCAGCCAATGTTCCCCGAATTATAAATCGAAACTTCATCGTGTTGCGAGTACGCACGCTTTCTCTCCAAACTTACGTGACTGTATGCATTGCCAGTATCGCGTGAATATCGCCATCGCGAGATCTTCGCTACGACGATGCCGCCGCATTAAAACGGCATCGATCGTCAAGTCGTAAGGAGGAAAAACAGATCCTCGATCGAGGATCTTGATTGGAAGGGCGTGGTTTCCGGCGTTTAGAGTGTTCCCTGATCCTCGACGTGCGTCGTACGCACTTGCGTAACGAAGTGGAGGAGGAGAACGACAGCGACGTCGTCGTCGTCGAAACGACGACGACGACGACGACGACGACGACGACGATGACGACAACGATGACGATTACAAGTTCTTGCCGAGCGTGAGAATATTTACGGTCATCGCGTTACGCTACCTCAAACTGGAAACGACCGATGTTAATTAACTTTATCAGCCCGACGATTTTTACTCGGCCACCGCTACATCGATAACGTCGGCACGCATCGTATTCTCTTTGGAAAATCAGCGGGGGCTACCTGAGTGAAAAGTTCCCGAAGGGTTAGACATATCCCTGAGAGACGGAGATATGGCAAAATATTAAGATTAAAAATAATAGATAGTGAGATGCCACTCGCGCTATCCGGAGCTAAGGTGGACTGATATTAATTAAGTTTATCGCACTGGCATCGTTAAATTGATATTGCCGGGGGACGCCATGCTCGTTTTGGACAGTTGCCGTCGCTTTCGCGAATAATATCCGAAGATTCGAGATATTCTGAGAAACAAATATCGCGCGAATGTGGAGATTACACATGATTGTAAAATGAAACTGTCGATATCTCGAATTGAAATCGGCTCGCGTTATTACTCGTAATGACTATGAGTGCGCAGGCGTAATCATGTACACGTATTGACCGTATTATTACGTTATCTTTATCCGCCGAATGATTTTTGTTCGATCGTTTTTCATCATCGTTAGAACTACATTCTGTAGTAACTAACACTAAAATATCTTCTTAATCCTCTCGGGCCTTTTACACATCAGCTTATCTCAAGTAGCTGAACAAACACGAGCAGTATCGCGTGTATTCTTCCGCTGTGTGGCAAGCAAGCGATTTGGAAAAATAATTTTCTCGTATCTTAAGATGATTCAAGACAGTGATGATGTGAAAAACAGAGAATGTTCCTTCTATAATCGCGCGGAAAGATAATCTCGCACAAACTAATTTAATTACTACACGGGAATTCATCCTAATTACTGATTCTGTTTTCGCGCGGCGCTTGTCTAAATAAAACCGAGGGCTGAAAACTCAGACGAACGAAATCATTTACTCGTAGAGCGTAATTTATGCAACAGCAGTGCAAAAAAAGAAAATGATCTCTCGCCGCGATCACTCGCGTGGATTAATCCGCGATACAACTTGCGTGATATCAGATAGACCGAGCCCTTGAAGCTACTGCTAAGATATTACCAACGCTGTGGCAGTGCATCGAATGACGACGACGACGACTCAAACCAGTCTGCGAGGAAACCGGAAGTGAGTCGGATTCTTACGTGGAAACAGCTCGATCCTGCCGGGTCGGGCAGGCAGGACAGGTAGAACGGGTGGGGCTTCCGTCGCGCCGCGAGATCGTTGATCGGGATCGATGCATCGATCATGCATCGGTGGCAAGAAACACCCCGATAGCCGGACGAGAGCTATCTCTGGCGACACGGTGAGACGCGAGCGAGCGTCGTCGTCGCTCGGCTCTTCTGCCTTTCAATCGGACGCTCGGCGGAATCGTTGCGCGACGGCGGCGGGTTTGTAATCCAATTAGGGCAGCGCGAATCGTTACGTGACGTAACGGAAAAAAAAGAAATACCGCGAACCGCTAGCGTTACGCAAGCGGATGCGTGTCTTGATTTTCGCGCATCCGAATGCGCGCGCGCGTTGGAATCCGCGAGCGATCGAGAGAGATAACGAAAACCGATTTCGTTATCCGTCCCGACACGTTTCGCGATATCGAGAGGGTGATAAGACGCGTCCGCAATGTTGCCGGTTACAACGTGCGCGGGTCGGGTTACTTTCGTCGATTACGAGATCGCTCCCGCGGCGATACCGCTCCGTGTAACGTGCCGCGCAACGCGTAATCAGAAAATTACGGGCTGTTATGCACGGTGTAGTTCTCCTCGGCTCATTCTTATATTCCTATATTCACCTCGTCGGGGACGGCAAAAGTGCGACATCTCCGTCGTCTAGTTACACGTAGCAACACAAACAACACGTTCGCTACCGCGGTTTATTTGGGAAATTCTCCCCACAGACCACATTACATTTGTTCTCATGTAATTGTGTAAAACAAACATCGCACACATATTAGTAATTAACACGTCTCGTGCCGTGACCCACGTTAAACTTTCCATTCAGACCGTTTGATAGTTTAGTTCTAAAACGACACGTAATTATTATGGGACACATGTTATTTAACACGAAAATATTGCAGTACGAATTACAAAAGTTACAGTAAAATTTTTAATCTTGAGTCATACAGAATTATGATTGAAATTGCTATATGTTTATTTAAAACTGTTTGAAATACACTGTTTGAATTTTTACTAAAAAATTATTGTAATTACCTGAATTTTTTAAATCGTATACCAAAATAGAAATCGTCAAATGTATTATTTTTATAATAATTACACACAGAAAAATATCATTCTACTGCTAAAAAAGCAATTGTGCAGATTACTTTTTTTCTTTTCATATAATGATTGTTTTCAACAAAGAATATTTTCTTGATATGTCTTAAAATATATTCATCACAAATTTGAGATAAACTCATTATGTCATGTGCTCAAGAGAATAATTTATTCTCTTTATAGCAATTATTATGAAACTGTTCAAGAAAAAGTTGGTTCGACTCGATGTAGCAAGCAGATCGAATTTTTGTTTTAATTTAATATTCTTGATTAAAATGCTACACTTGCTAGGATCTAGAATATATTTAGAACAAATTTATTGAACTTGAAACTTTAATGAAACTTTATGACAGCTTTGTGAATATATAAACTTACAAAATACTTGAAACAAATAACATTCACTTGAATGCAATATGCATTTTTCTATGCGTGATACAATTTCGGTATAGTTCAGCTGTGCAAAAAGCATTGTGTAAAAAAAATATAATTTTAACATAATTTTTACTGCATCATATTTTCCGCGTGGGCAGCCAGTGATTAACATGGTGTGAACAAGTCACGTACGATTGGCTCGGCACGAAACGTGTTAACGCCGTGCGCCTACGTTTGCGCCTGGTGCGTAGGAAGCGGAGATCGTATCGCGATTGATTTTTTAATTACGCACTAATGAATCACAGGCGCGATCGATAATATCAGGCGCGTTTGGTCGCGCAATTTTACGCGGAAAATTGGAAAGATCCGCGACCTCGACCCGAAGCTCGGCGACCCTTCGTGTCCCATGAAAAAGATTCGATATCGCGTAACGGCTTCCTCCAACCAGGTGCCGCTTCCTCGTTCCCGAGAATCTCGTGTAAATACACCTGCACGCAGGTGGACACGGCAGTCACCGGGAAGAAAAAGGTGCGTCCGCCGTTATTATTCTGACAGGGGGCACAGGTGGGGAAGGGATTAAGGTGCGACGGACGATGTGACGAAATTCGCGCCTCTTACATTCCGGAAGTCGTGCAATCGTCAATTTAAACCTGCCTGCACGCCGGTTTGCGCACGTGTGTCGTGTCGGGTTGCATAATTCTCTTTTTGTGCAATCAATTACACTACAATATGCATTCACGTGTTTCTCTGGACGTGTAGCAAACGTATGCGATCTGCTTCATTGCCTCGTCCAAGTCTACCGCGATATCGCCGTGCGGATTTCAATCCGCAAATCATTCTAGGTTTACACGCGTCGCTTCATTGATTCCGTCTCTCGACACGCTCGTCTCAATTAACTGAACGATCACCCCCCGGCGACGCAAGGGCGCGCGTGTCCTCTTCTTCGCGTTGTCGCACGACGTTTTATTTCGATTGCTCCTGCGCCCGGGTGTCCATAGAGGAGTAAGTCGCACGATTGCATTGGAGTGCTGCGCGAGGTCGAAGGCGATAATGCCATTCCACGGTGCGCGCGCGCGCAAAGGAGCGTGTGTGTGTGTGTGTGTGTGTGTGCTGCCTGCTTTACCTGCCTTGCCTGTCCGACAAGCGCGCGGCGATGTACCACGCAGGTACCGTACACGCGTCAGGTCGATCGGCAGAAGCGCATAGGAATCCGGGAAGCGGGACCCCGGGGCCCTGCGGTGTCCCTCATCCGCGTTGGCCTCCCGGCGAGGGTTGGCGGAGGAGGGCACCGGGTACCGTTCTGTCCCCGGGAACCTCGGTTCACCGGGTCGGTTCCTCTCCCGGCTCTTCTATCTACCTGGCAAAAAGCAGCCCGTCTCTCACCGTCACCAACGCCACCTCCGTCGCCGTCGTCGTGGTCGTTCTCGCGAATACCATCGCGAGCCGACTTCGAGCGAGAATCCTTGTCCCTTCGACGACGCGCTTCTCCTCTTTCTCTCTTTCCCTCCTCTCTCTTTACCGTCCGTACTTCCCCGATTCTCCTTCGTGAGGAGACTCGCGGACGATTATGAATTCGTAATGAGAACGTGAGAAGAGTACGAACGGGCCGCTGTTACGGACCGGTCATGCTCGAACGCGGAATCGGTTGTTAACCGCCGCTTACGTCGCGATTCTCGTTATCACGCGTGTTGTTGAGAGAATATTATGATGTTCTCTGTATATTTTTAATATTAGACAATTTCGTGCGTGCCTCTTTAATGAAATACTCTTTTTGAATGTAAGGACAAATACCTAAACAAAATTGATATTTTGGGTTTAAGAACAAATACCTAAATAAAAAAAAAAAATATATATATATATATATGAATGATGCGAATATGTATATTTATGTCCTAAAGTATTGTACAAATTAATATTCGCGATATACAGGGTGTTCTAAACTCTTCTCTGCAATTTTTGTGGGAACGGAGATCGGATTGAGGTAAAAGTTCCATACTATATTTTGCGATATTCGTAATAATAGTCGAAATATTAATTAAAAAAGATTAATAAATAATCACGAGATATAGAAGATGAGTCGTAGTGACGATGTGTGCTGTTGTGTGCTTGTACATTAGGTCAAATTGAACAAAAAAGCCCTTAGAGCGTAGAGATATTCGCTGTCGCGTTTCTATTAGCATGCTGTATGTCGTATTTTCTATTATCTAACACGTGTGGACTGTCAGCAGTTGTAATTTAGAGAAACCGTGTACGACCTCCGAGACACCAGACATACGCATTTCAAGCCTGATCGGGATCAGGAAGCGCGAGTACACGGCGGAAAAGAATCCTCGCGTAGGCGGTGGGACTAATGGCGACGATCGCGACTCGAAAGCCTCCGAGAGGATCAGGGGAACGCGGGTCCCGGGTCATTCCAACGGTGTTTCCTCACCTCGGAGGACCGTTCGATTCCTATGCTCGGTGAAAGCAACGTATTCCCCGTAATGACTTCCCCGGGACGCCGTAACTATACCGTCCACCCGGAGTAACGTCTGGTAACACTGGTAGTGGTTACCGGCAATCGTCGTTACGGGACTCGTACACCAACTACTTGCTACCGAAAGAAGGATTTCTTATCTCCTGCCTCGCCTCGCGCCGCGATCATCGCGCCAGCTTCCGCGAATCCTCGCGGGCGAATCGCGTTCGCCGTAAACCTCGTGGGAGTCGCGATGGAAGTCCTTAGAACGTGTGATCCGTTAGCGACAGTAATTGCCTAGTTAAGTAACGCGATACAGGAGAAATATAATTTCTACCAGTCTCTGCCCTTACTTTTTCTTCATAAAATCGAGAAAAAGTTTCTTCGGCAAATCGGCAAATAAAGGTACTTACAGATGTACTCTGGAGTCTTTGACATGTCTTTATCGACGATACTATTTTAGCTATTAGCTATTTAGTAATTTGTTTATCAAATGTGAAACGACATGAGAAAAGCTGCGAATACATTTTCGCGAGTAACGATGCTGGGAATATTTCATCGGTGGAACGTATGTCTTTTGGGCACCACAGAAGCGCGCCACAGAAAGAAAGCGTATTGCAAATAACTGGAACACACAGAGTTTTGCAAATTCGCGCCTGAAGGGTAAACACAGCATAAATTTCCAACGTGAAAATATCGTTGATTGCGGTCTGTCGTGCCTTACCGCGGAGTATCGACGACCGATGGTTTTAGTCATTTTTACCGGAATATCGATTACCTAAAAGTGGCACACCTAGACTGATATTAAAATTGCAGAAGAATCAAATCGCGTCATTTCTCGCAAAACCGTCGAGATTACCAACAACGGTAAAAAGTGAACGGCATTTAAAATGGCGCAAAACGTTCGCGGCAACTGAAATACCTCGGCTAGACCGATAAACGCTGGATATTTTCGCGAATGTGGAACTGTCACTTATCACGCGCTTAATAAAGTAGCGCTCCGTAATCCGCTGGCTATTCCGTGGGAACGATCGATACTCACGATTATATAAAGCGACTTATTTCGTTCGTTACCTATTGTAGCATTCGCTCGATCTATTCGGACGAATGAAAAATTAGCTCCGTTACAACTAAATTCGATAACGTGCTCTATAAATAAAATTCTTAAAATATGATTCTTAAAATATGCGACATGTCACGAAAAATTTTATAATAAAATTGAAGCTTAGAGATGAACACTCGAAATAAATACGTGTACTTGTTTGTTTCACGATTTTTTAGAAAAACGCGATAGATTTTACATCTTTCTAGAAGATATGTGTATACACAGAAAACGATGTAGCAAAAATTATGATAAAATTATATTTCTTTTTACAATGCTTTTTGTAAACATGAATTATACTGAAATTTTAATATAGAAATTGCTATAGAAATAGCAAATTTAACAATCTATCTGGTATACGACAGAAAAACGTTCAAATAATTGAAGTAATTTTGTAGTAAAAAGTCAAACGTACATAACATTTTTAAATAAATACATAGTAATTCCGTTCATTATTCTGTATGTCCAACATTACAAAACTTCTGTCGTAATTTTTGCTACAATGTTTCCTCCATGCGCATACATACATACAGACAAAGAAAATATTGAAATAAAAATTGCGATAAAATTATATTTCCTTTTACAATGTTTTCCATAAAAACTGAGTTTTTCGTAAAATTGGTATCGAAATTGTAGTATAAATTAAAAGCAGTAAAACCTTGACGATCTATCACATAGTACACGATATAAGAAACGTTCAAGTGACTACAATAATTTTATAGTAAGTGTCAAACGTGCATAATATTTTAGAACGAATACGTAGTATAATCTCGATCATAATTCTGTACGGTCCAAGATTACAAAACTTCTGTTGTCATTTCTGCTGTAATATTTGCTCCGTGTACATACGTAGTACATGCACGACGTGCATTTTCGCGCGCTGAAAATACACGTAGTCATGCCCGACCGCGAAGGTGGTCAACATCGCCGGCCGGTCATCTCACTCGATGAGAAATAATCACGCGAGAACGACGCCGAACGGCGTCTTACCGGAAGTGGCCGCTACTCGATCCACCTCGCGTTACTCGGCAGGGACCATCACCACTACCACCGCCATCGCCACCGCCGCCGCCGCCGCCGCCGCCGCCGCCGCCACTTCGGTGAGACGGAAACGACCGAGGACGAGCGCGTAGCTTTTTGCGCGAGAGCAAGAAGGCGACGAAGAAACGCGCCTTGCGCGATGGGGCGCGCGAGGGGTCCGGCGAAGCGAGGCAACGGGAGGGGACCGGCGGGCCCCGTAGTCGTGGGGAGAACGCCACGCGTGATCGAGTTACCTGGACGAACCGGCGTGGCACAGGTGAGGTGAGGTGAGGTTGGTGCACGGACTGCGGGACAAAGAACCGCAAGAAATACCGATACCACCTTACTCTCCGGCCCGTAAAGTCGTTGTCGCGCTTGAAAATCGAGCCTTCGAACAAGACACGCGCTTCGTCAAGTTCTCCAGAACCACGCCGACAGTCTCCCCAAATGCGTCCGCACGGGATTCATCGTCAGATCAATTGGACCTAAGCTCGCTCGCGATTTTCTCAATGAAAATTTCAACGAGAATTGGAATCGCTAACGAGGAACAACGTTCGCGTTATATATTTTTATTATGATATGTACATGTATAGACGATATCTATATATGATACTAAAAGGGTGTAGCAAATACGAATGATTTAGTGATTTTCCAAATTCTGGAGTTTGTGGTTGGAGAAGCGACAAAATTAGCAAAGTAAACGTCATTTCGTCAAATTAGATTTTTCAAGGAGTCTAACGTGTCTGCGTCTGACGTCTCGGTTTTAGTCGCGTTTCCTAAAAATGGAATGTTTAGTCGATTAGAGATAGCTCTTCTTTCTGTCTGTCGACTGTCTATCTCGGCGAGCACGGACGACGATGTAACACGCGCGCGAGCTGGAATCGCGAGCGCACCTTTATGGGTCCGCTGACACGCGAGCCAACGAAGACATCGATACATTGAAATGTTGATACCTCGATGCCGTTCCCTCACATCCTCCCTCTGCGGTTTACATACCGGAGGGGTAGCGTGTCCATTATGTCTCGAAAAGCTTCGCCGGTACTTCGATGGAACATTATTCTGCCGGACCTGATAATCGCCGCGCAATGGAATTTCGCGGTATCCTAGCCGGAGCAGGTACAATTGAATGTTTTAGCGTCCTGTTTGCTTTCATCCTACGCGACTTTACATTCTATTTTTCCTTAATGAAAATTTTATCAAACCCGTCACGTCGCGTAATTTTTTAATAACGCGCGGGATCCATCGCGCGCTGATTAAAAATTCAGTTAAAAGCGCGCTCGAATAAAATCCACTCGATGAACAGAGCAGATAAAATCTTAATTCGAGTCGCCATATCTGCATTTTGATTTACTCAAATTTCGGACTCGCGGCGAATAATTTTCTGTACTGATACCCTCGAGGATCGCGCGAGTCGCTTTCTCGAGAGCTCTTGATCATTTTACTCCATTAGCTCGGCCCGTAGAGAGCTCTCAGTCGTTTTGGTCACGGAAAAATTGGTCAAGGGGAATGCCCATGAACGGGGAACGCGCGTATGGCGAACGTATGGCCACCGTGTACGTCTACGTTCCGTTATCGTGCCCGGGCGCTTTGCGTTCCGCGCGTTTTTCGTCAAACGCCCGAAGGCGGCTCCTCGTTACCGATTCCGCGTATCCTGTACGAGCGCGCGGCCGTCCGTCGCCGATCTCTCGTTGCGCGCCTTCCTTGTTACGGGATCGCATGCACGTACTTTGTTGCTACCGTGTCCTTCTTGTCACGGCGCCGACAAAGGACCCTTCAATTTTCCCCCAATCACGAAGGAAACTCGCTTCGCTTTATCTCTCATTGTACCGGCTGCGCCTTTTGTACCGGTCGCAATTATCGTCAGCTCGGTAAAGACTTCACACACGCGATAAAGCCTCTCCTCCTCTCTCTATCCCTGTCTCTCTCGGTCGCTTCTCTCATTGACGCCCTAGCCACCAACGAGATCCTCGTTGTTTCTTTTCGTGCCTTCTCACTTTGCGAATTTTAGGCGACGTACGGCGTCTCGCTCGCCTATCGTCCCTCTGCGTGCACCGGGACGCGCATTGTATCGAACGGAGGGATTCATGCCTGCCGCGGGAAACGATAAGTATCACGTGTCAAGCAGACGCAGGATCATTAGAGTCACAAAGATACTTTAATCCTCGCATGGGCGCGTTATTGCACGAATGCTATTGGGGCATATTTGGGGCCTTTTAGGAGCCATTTTTCGATTTATCCATGGTTACAGGGAGTCTCACGACGTCGCATCGACCGTCAGGCATCCCTTTCCAGATCTCTGAGCCTTTGTCGTAGTTACGTGGTAGTGATCACGTATAAGAAATCTACATGCTTTCTTGATCAATGAAAAGTACGGTATTGAATTTCGATTTGACGTATCACCCGGACCATTATTTGTTTGATTAAGACGGATCATTACAGAGAAACTTTAAAAAATTTCCTCAAAATTTCTGAGATGTTTGCAAAGAGAAAAGTTTGCCAAAATATCGCAGGCCCCTCGTCCAGAAAAAAGACATGGATTGGTAGTTATATACAAGTAATAACTGATACAGGTATAATACGAATTTTATATATATGTATATAAATATATATACGTATAAATATATATAAGTATATATATTTTATATATATGTAGCGAAATATTGTTAACCCCCTAAGCACAATGTCGCAAGAAACAGAAAGCGTGTAAAGAAACCAACGCGGTAAAAGTAGACAAAGCGAAACAAGTACTTGTCTAGCAAAATACGTCAGAAGCAAAAGGAGCATTAAACGATGAGACATTAGGTCTTTCGAGACTTGTGGCTTCTAAATTTCGCCAAGAGTTTGCGTTTCTTTATGCGCACTCACACCATATCGACTGTCGAACTGGATCGAGAATCGATAAATTTGGTGTCAGTTTTAAGCGCTCATCTTCGGTCCGCTTGCTTTTCCTTACACGAGAAATTTCACAGAGTCAATCTAAGGTCGCGTTGTGCATCATCACGCGATTCCCGACGTTTAATTTGTCCGGACTGTAACCTCGGAGGAAAGATGCAGGCAGGACGCGCTTCGACAGGAATTATCATTATTCACTTGTGTGAACTTGGCACACCATATTCAAAAATGTGACATTTTTTTTAAAGTTTTGATACTCTCTTGAAAAGTTCTAGAGCTCTTTGCAACAATTTT
>NW_022639563.1:277343-279765 GCF_010583005.1 Odontomachus brunneus
AAAATTGTTGCAAAGAGCTCTAGAACTTTTCAAGAGAGTATCAAAACTTTAAAAAAAATGTCACATTTTTAAATATGGTGTGCCAAGTTCACACAAGTTCATTATTCTCGTGGTTGCGCATCTTGCGCCTAACCGGAGATAATCCACAACGCGAGTCGGGACGACCGACACTTTAGATCGAATTCGCAGGTCGAGGCACGAGGATGACGACGACGACAGCGGCGGTGGCGGCGGCGGCGGCGACGTTCGGCGGAGGGCGAAGGAGAACGAGCGGATTTAGCGGGCGGGGGCGAGAAGAGCGCGTAACGAGAGAGTTAGACGGGACAGGAGAGCACGGTCGCAAATTGTCTGAATTAACGATGCGGTGGGGTCGTCTGTGGCGCGTGGCGATGAAACTCGACGTACGCGTCGCGTCCACCGGCTCGGCCGAGCGCGTTGCCGTCGTGGCAGCGGCCGCGCGTCGCAGCGTCGCGACGTCGGCAAGCGGAGCGCGTCGCGTGCCGCGCTGATGCGGCCGGTTCCGTCGATTTTGCGGAAGCGCCGGGCGTCGCGGCTCCCGCCAAGCTGGTCAAAAGTTTCGCGGCTCCTCTAGATTGACGCAAACCGAGCCGAAATGATCTCAATTAGAGAGAGGTTCGGAGCTCGCGCGAAGCAGACCCAACCACGAGTCTTCCACTGAGTGACTCGAACGTGCTTGGACGCGGAGTGGCGCGGAGCAGCAACGCGCCGGGCTCGAAAGAGGTCGGCGCGTAATTGGGCGGGAAGTTATTTTCAAGCGGGTACTCGCGCTGGCTAAAACGACCAAGAGGGAGGGGAGGCGCGAAGAGACTTTCCATCGATGAAGTTTATTTCGGCTTGGCTTGTATGAACGAGACCCCGTCGGAGTGCGAGATCTCGCGAGATGCGTATATCGCGAGGTCACGTACGCTGCTGCGTCGGTATCGTGCAAAATGTACAGCGATATTTTTTCAGCACCTGTCCGCGTGCTTCCTTCGCGGCTAATATTTATACACAGTCCGTATCCGATGGAAATGGAAGTATCTTCCGCGGCGTTTATTTCGGTAGTTGCGTTTCAACGCGCGCGACTCGCATCGCGTCGAGCGGAAGAATACGAATGTTTTGCTAATTGAAAATTGTCGAGTGCCTGATAATCACGCGATTGTGTCCGTCGCGCAAATGACTGCTGCAAACGCGACTAACGGTTGCTTCGCAGACGCGAGTAACGGGCGGTTGCGCGAGACACGAAGAAACCCGTAAATAGTAATAATAATAATAATAAAGATGATGATGATTCTATAGATTGAATGTAATAATAATAGGTGAATTATAGAAAATGAATTTTAGCCAAGCACAAAAAATCAAAAGAGCCGGATACTGCCGGAACCGCCACAAAGACTTAGTGGCCGTCCACAATATGCCGAGTAAGCTTGGCGTAAGTTGAAGTAAGAAATAAAAGTAATTGATTTCGCTTATACACTCTGAGTAAATAAATATTTCCGGGGTAAAGGAGTTAGAGTATAGGCGTGAGCGAAATGAGTTATCTTTATTTCTTACTCGAACTTAGGCCAAGCTTACACCTCATACCGTAGATACGGCCACTTTGAGAAAGTTCTTACTGGCTGCCGGTCACGTAGATAGGCAAGAACCACTGAGAAAGTCGACACAGAGATCGAGCTTTCGGCTATAGCTGACTCCACTTAGGAAGTAGGCTAGCCCCTAATTGCAGTTAATTGTCCATTCGTTGGCACTTGCCTACTCGCGATTAGCAGAGGTTACACCAGGGCTGCTCCCATGATATTACGTAATGGCTTTCGAACGATCTCTCGCCGGGCACAATCGGACGCGATCTTGCGCCACGCGAGAGTGCCGGTACGTTTTTATCGCGGCTCACGATGCGCGTTTTTACGAATTACGTGTTCCCCCATGCGGGATTACAAAACTCGCACTCTTCCGTAAATCTTCGTCGAATTTTCATGCGGATTTACGCCGACTCATCGGCCGCAGCGAACGCGTCCCGTGGATTTGGCATCGCGTGCTCCGACGGCCGCTATTCGCGCGCTTCAAACCAAGTATCGATGAAGTATAATATTAATGAAGCATTGAATGTAAATCGCGCAGCAGCCGATCGGAAATCGTTAACGCTAAAAGCGTCGACGGACCAGAACGCGCTTTAGGTTGCGCTAACGAACTGTCGAATGTAAATCGCGGCAGTCGGCCGGAAATTGCTTTGGAGCATTGTCACCTTTGTCTTTCCTTTCGGATTGCTTCAACGGAAAAATATTCTCAGCGATGCGCGTGAGAAATCGATTCTCTCTTGACTTTTGTGAAATATAAGATTCTAGGTAGTGAACGTATTTGTCCTCGGGCTCTCTCTCTCTCTCTCTCTCTCTCTCTCTCTCTCTCTCTCTCTCTCTCTCTCTCT
>NW_022639563.1:279855-290853 GCF_010583005.1 Odontomachus brunneus
CTCTCTCTCTCTCTCTCTCGTTGTGAATACCTTTCTCCAGTTTCAATATTTTGGGACTCACCACGCTCGACCGCGGAATACGAGCTGACGCGCAGTTTGGGTTAAATCGCGGGCCTTCATTGATTTTCGTCTCTCCGGGAGGGCATCGGGGGTGTTAAAGCGCTACAGGCAGTTTTAGAAGCCGGAAGCAAGTTCTAGCCAACCCGGAAATTACCTCGCGCGGCGGCCTCTGGCGCGAGATAACCTTCGGAAAATCTCTTTCCCTTCCTCTTTCTCTCTCTCTCTTCCCCTTGCCACTTTGCTCGACATGCACACAGATAAGATGCCTCCCTGCGGATGTTCTAAGTTTCGAACGATTTGTGTGGATATAGCGTGATCGAGGCGCCGTTTAATGAAGAAAATTTGCGATCTATCGCTACGACAAATATCCTTGCCAGGATATCTATAAAAATAGTCGTTCTATATGTTTAGTTATGTACGAATTTGTCTAAAAAACAACTGGCTCCTACAAATTTGGCAGCTGTATCGGTGGGTCATTATAAAATTAGGTAATTTTTATTAATTATATATTAAAGTTCTAGAACATCCAAAAAAATATAATCATATTCTTAGTGAAATCCTTTCATGTTATGACGTCAAGAGAGTTTCTGCTAAAACCAACAAAAAAGTATTTTAACATCCAAAAAAAGAATTCCATTTGCAAAATACTATTTTCCTCCTGAGGTTATATGTAGAAGAGGATTCCACTAAGGATGAGATTATACGTTGGGTGGTACAAATTATTTTTAGGCAAATTAAATAAATCTTTCTATCCACCTACTTCATACTCACGTTCCGCTCATCTAATCTTTTTTTACCTTTATTCGCCGAAATTTGTCTGAAATTTGCACTCTCGTACTCGAACATCGTCCGCAATATTCTTAATCACGAGGAAAAAACGCACGAGAAAAGAAGAGGGCGCGCATATGAATTTACACGCGAGTCATCCACTCTTCTGCTACCCGAGAATTTGAACCGGTGGGTCAATCGACTCGCACCGTCGTTCTCGGGTTAACCATAACCTCGGCACGGCAATTCGTCGAATTAAACTCTCGTTATTCGAATGAGAGAGTCCTCGCTCGGTGCACCGCTTCCTCACCGCCGTTCCTTCGCCCTCTCGATTTCTATCATTCGCGCTTTCATCGCCAGCTCTCCTCGGCCGAGCCTACCGACATCGGGGGTTATTCTTCCGAGAATCGCGGTCGTTATCGGAAATGAGGTGGGTTTGATCGAACGGGCCTCGTACCCCAAACGATGAGGGTGTGCCCGCACGAGATCCTCTTTGCTCTTTCTACGATTACCTCTCCTGGATAGGTATTACCACCGGGAAGGTGCGAAGAAAACAAACTCGCCGTTTCTCATCATCTCATTTTTTCGTAAAATTCGACGATCTGAAATCGAAAATTTTCAGAGCATCTCAAAGTTCCAATGAAATTCTACCACTAGAAATCTCTTGACATTGCGATGATCATTTCTCGCGAATGATTATTATGTCGAAAATGACGGTCTCAAATGTTATAAACGGGAACTCCCGTGTAACTTGACTTTTCGGCGAATTTCTGTTTGCCGAGCTTTCTAAAGACGGTTCTCCCGACCGACGTGAAGGTCGTTGGTAAAGGGCGAGGGTTTATATCGACGCGAAAGGCCGGGTAAACGCGCGGGAGACTGACAAAAGAGCGAAGATGGGAAGACAGAAGAGAGAGGGAGAGAGAAAGAGAGAGAAAGCTCTCGTCGAGGGAGCTCTCAGCCGCCCTCCGGCCCTTTCTGGTCGTTCGCCAGAGATGCCGGAAATTGAGCAGAGTCCCTCGCGCTTCCTGCTTCCGCGTACGTCATCAATTCACCCAACTCCCCCCCGTGGCCCAACTTCCACCTTGCCTGCCACTCTCGGATACCTCGGGAGTCTGAGTTCCTCTGCCCCTCGTCGACGACCCCCTTCGTCGCCCTCGTCGACATCGTCGTCGTTGTCGGAACGAAAGCTTTGGCAGCGACGCCGGAACTTGGCAGGGATCGATAATCATGGCGACGGCGCCGTTCTCGCCGGATTTTCACCTCCTAAGCTCGCCTCGTTTGCACGCAAACACCCCCGACGAGCCTGCTCTCTCCTCCACCCTTCACCCTCTACTCTTCACCTCTTCCTCCTCTGTCTCCTCCTCTTCCTCCTCCTACTTCTCTTCGTCGTCTCGCTCACCGAATGCGGTTTATGGCAGCGGGAGAACGCGCGACCACCTACGTTGGAATAACGGCGGCCTCGACGGGAGATTTTATCCCGCCGAGTGTCAACTCATGGGAAAGTTCGGGTAAACATCGTCGTTCTCCTCCTGAGTCTTTTGAGATTCGATAAGGCCTCTCTTCATTAAACCTAATAACGTCAGGACGTTCTCAGCGACTGCGAGTCATGTCAGTGACTAGAAAAGGAGGCCCTCAAAACGGAATGATTTCTATCAACCTGCGAGACACGCTTGCAAATGCTCTCGTCTGTCGCAGAAACTGTTGCGCGTTTCCAGCGGCAAAAACCGGCCAGCCGGTCCAGTCGGTGTTTTGCGTTGTCGGAGCTTATCGCTTCGATAATATTGTCGCAATAATCATATCTCGTAACTGGTTTCTCTCTCGCAATATCTCGCGCCGCCCCCGTTGGCGAAAGAAATCGACCGCACGATGCGATCGATTGGTCGCGAAATCGCGACCGATCCGCGCAAGAAAGTCGCGCGCCGCTCGCGTTCCGCCGCGCGGTACTTCCGGTATTTCCGCTTACGTCAAAGTTGGCTCTGGCTAGGTAGCTATACCCACTTCGTCCCCTTCCGCGCGCACACACACATACACATATACACACACGCGCGCGCGCATTCATATACACGTGCACATACAAATATACGGTCCCTCGCTTCATTTTCCATCGACGGCTCTCCTCCATCCTACTTCCATCTTCTCGACTAACGTTCTTCCGGGTGCCACCCTATCCGTCGCCTTCACTCAAACCACCTGCCGCCACGTCTGTGTCCGTGTGGATGTATGCGTGCCTTCGTACAATACCGCGCAAATCTGCCTCAATAAAGGCGGGCACGCGAAATCCTCGGAACATTGCGGCGGGTTAAATTGGACACCTTCCTTAATACGGGCTACAATTACACAACCTCTTTAGGAAACGCGAAGACAAAACAGATCGGCGTCGCGAGACCGCCTAGTGACAAAGCACGCTAAAATAGGAAAGAATAAAAAAGTTTCGGACATTTGCGTTATTTTACATTTGTAGCCTACGTTTTTAGGCGAAGCCTAAGAATTTGCGTTAAGGAGACATCAAGTCTAAACTTGATGAAGAAGCAATGGATGGGAGGGAAGCGTCACAACACGTCACTCTACTCAAGTCCACGTTCATTTTTAAGGAAATGAAACGCTTCAGTGTCATTGCATTGCACCGAGAAAAAAATGGTTGATCTCACTAAAATTATAGTTGCTTACGGTCATACTTTTTCGTTATTTCAACACGAAAATGACAATAGTAATATGCATATAAGGTTATTATCACTAGTATTACAGTAGAATTTAATAAGACGATCATTTTCTTGATCATAATTTATAATAATTATTTCTCTACGCGATTATAGTTACTAAACATTTTTTTCTCAGTGTAGCATATTAGTCTGAAGCGCTCCCGATATTTAGCATTCTTACTTTTGACTACCTCCTTTATGATTCAGAGTAACGAAAATTCCTGATGGATATCGCAATACTCGTTAAACCGATGTCGACATGTTGCTATAGGCGGTGTGCCGGCGCGCATGCTTGCCATTTTCTGCTGATATTTTCCCGCGAGACATCTCGCGATTCTTCGTCCCACGCCATTGCGCTCGCGTAGCCGCGCGCTCACACTCGTTTGCACGCGCTTCGATCCGACTGCTCGCGTATACATACACGACAAGTAATCGATAATAAGTTAATGGCCACGTTGGAGCGTACGGCGAATGTCGGGGCTATCCAATCGTATGTCGATGACAACTTCCGGTCGCCGTAACGACCGTCCGACACGCGATAGCGATCGTGGGGACTCGCGGCTCACAGCAAGATCGCCGGATTACCGAGGACGAGCCGGCTGCTCCTGGCGATGTCGGATCTCGAGGTAGCCGACTGGATGCTGCACAGTCGGTCTCGTGCATACAGCGTGTGCTATAAACTCGCAAAAGGACTCTTGTTTGTTCTACCGAACGGCATAGAGAAATCCCTTCGTCTCGAAAGTTCAATTCAACAAGAATTACATGAGAATCAAGTAAAAGTAATGTACTCTTTTGATTTCGTTGACGAATAATGGAATTATACACGTAAAATACCACGAAGTTAATACGTTTTCTAACACGGTTTACTTGAAGGACTCTTCCTACAGATCACTTCATATATTTGTTCTCTTGTTTCTTTACACAATCGTATAAGAGAGATTTAGTTTAACGTGTTAAAAAAAATTCATAATCGTTTTACTCGGGCATAGAGATGATCAGATGCGTGTTCTCCCTGATTACGCGCGCATAAGTAATTGATTTCGGCAAAACAAAAGGCGCAGGGCGCGTAGACGAGCTACTGCGACTTATCTTTCTAGCAATTGTTTTCTCACATTTTCGCGTCAAGCATCGAAGTATCGTGAGCATCCCCGAGCGCATCTGGCGATCCACTTTCAGTCAGGTGGCTGCCTCGGCAGCTCCTTCCTACCGTTCGGGATTACCAAAAGTGGTTATGCGCGAGCGCAACGCCGCTGGACGAAGAAGCAAAAGAGGAGATGCAGGGGAGAAGGAGGTGGCGGCGGAGGAGGAGGAAGAAGAAGAAGAAACGCCGGTACGCGGAGGCAAGAAGAAAACGACTGGAGGAAGAGGAGGACGTTCCGTTATCGTTCACCTCCGCATAACCGTACCTCCAACGGAGGGCGCGATCCCAGATCACCTCGTGTCTCCCGTGGAAGGCCAGGTCACCTAGCCGTAACCAGTGCGGGCCGACCGCGTCTCTGCTTTTTTCGCCGCTCGTCTACCGATTCTCTGCGTCTCTCCTCTTCCGCCTGCCACGCTCTCTTCTTCTTGAGCCGAGTGAATCGATTAACAGCCGTAATAGCCGGCCGACGCGCATCTCGGCCGTTGTGTATTTCCACTCGACCCACCGAACAGAGAGACAGAAAGAGAGAGAAAGAGAGAGAGAGAGAAGAACAGGAGGGGAGAGGAAGAAAGAGGACTGCATTCTCGATGATCACATTTTCCGGATCCCCGGAATGCCTCCGGTACCGATCTCTTTCGCGCGGCACGATCCTTTCCTTTCGCGAGCGCGCGCGAACCGTACTTGTACGGATTACGGTACGCGTGATATTTCAATCGCCCGGTCTCAGCTCGTCCCGATCTCTCGGCTCGTCGTGGCTCTCTTGCCGGTACTTTATAGGACGTAAACCGTGCAGGTTGTTACCGAACACCTCGCTTTGGTATGTATCGTTCGCTTTACGAAAATTCTTGCCGATTTCTGCTAATTTTGACATCTTGTCTATCACGCGAGAGCACGATGGAAACCTTCAGCGCCATAACTTTTTTACTTTTTTCGAAATACACCCAAGATTGATGCATCAGAGAATGTGTAGAATATTGCAGTACGTCAAAATATGAATCTTCCTCATTAATTCGAAGCTCGTGATTTTTTCAAACAAAAACGGGACGCGCATTTTCTAACAAATTGCATTACAAGGCACCTTTAACCCTAGAACCCTAAACATGGATGAAATTTGCCCAGACCAATTTTTCAAACGTTACAGTTCTTAAAAACAAGTGTTTTGTTCTTCACTTTAATTTTTTCAACTTTATTTTTAAGCCCAAAAAAATATTAATAGAGCCGCATTTTTCGATGATTATCTAATTAGAAAAAAGTGAAGTTTCGATAATTTTTCATCATGAACAAAATCATGAACGAAAGAAGATACGCTGAGTAAGACCTATCTATATTTAGGATTCACGTAACTTTTTAATGGTTATGGTTTCTTGAGTGAATATATCTTCACAGTTTATAAAGATTCGAAAATTTAAAGAAAAATGACAGAATTCTCTGGAAAAACCCAATATATAATATTATAGTCGCAATTCGTGCTTCTCCACGACGCGCTTGACAAAACCTCGCAAATGACGATCTCCCTCGACGAGAGGCAATCGATGTCGTCGCACTCGAGATAGACGCTATCGTTTCCGGCGGTCGTACGAGACGCGACACCCCCGCGATTGCCTTTATGTCCGCGTGTAACGGCTCCTCGTGACGTTCTTTGGCTTCCGGGACAAGCGAGGGTCGCCGAAGACCCGGAAGTTCGTTCGACTCGGCGCATTAACCGGCCTCGTCTGCCCCCTCCTTCCTCGCCCTTCCTGCACGACGAAGGCGTTATGGCGCCTTTTAGGCCTTCGAGAATCCGACGGCCTCTAGCACCCGGAAGTGGACGAGAAAACGATCCATAATACCAGACCCGGTACGCTCGTAACCCGAACGTTAAGGAATTTACCGCCGAAATTATTCTCAACCCGCAATTACGCGCGAGCGAGCCACTTTTGGACTCTACACTTGGCGCGTGTATGTATATATATGTGTGTGTGTGTGTGTATGTGTGTGTGTGTGTGTATTCATATATGTATATATATGAATATGTTTCTGCCGACCGCGTTTTAACCTCCCGAGACCCTGCGTATCGCGTACGATACATTAGCCAAAGTAGCCGTTCTTCGAGCAGGTTAAAGAACCAAGCCGACATCTAATCTCGTCAGAAACGAACTAATGTTTCGAACGTTCTGTTTAGACATCCTTGTGGGATACGCTATTTGGAGAAATTGCATAATAATTGCAGAGCCAGAGGGGAGAAGAGTATATCTGAATATTCGGGGAGGAGGATAACTTTGACTTAAAATCATCATGCGTCGCGGTTTTAAAGTGCCCCGCGCGTTCGCCGCACTTATATCGGGAATTAAATTTCTGCAGTTTGTGCTGGACAAATCCAGAGAGCGTGAGAGATTCAGCGACGAGTATTTGAATAGTTCAAACGTGCCTCCTCGCTTCGCTAACACACTTAAGTACAATCTTAAAAACGAAAATCACTTTGACATGGATTTTATGAAAGATGTAGCCGCAGTCTGAGGACGACGACGACGGCGTGCTCTATTTTGGACATAAGCGTATATAGATTTCTTTAAACGACCTCTCGTAGACGCGACCTCTTTACCGGGCGTGGAACCGACTCGCTGAGTCGATTATTTGACTTCGAGGGTTTCTCGAGCGAGTTATTTTCCTCTGGCCGACGAATGCGCTCGGGTAAATAAATCAGTGGCGATAAGTGGTCACCGCCGCTAAGCAGCGATCCAACCTGGCTCGACATTGGTAGAGTTTTTAACGGGCAACTATCATTAAAGCGTCAGCGGCTTGATCGATGGATAGGATAATTGTTAAGGATGCATGGAGCGTCCCCCCAGTTAATCACTCTTCTTCTTACCTACGAACTTCTCGAATAGCTTGGAGTTAATTTTTCTTCAATAAAAGAACATCGAGACAGTGACGTCATTTTTAGATTACGGGCGAATGAAAGTTTGTAAGTTCTTATAATTTCTTCAAGTCTCAGAGACGAAAATCAATCGTTTGTTCGATACGAAATCTTGCTAAATCACAATTTTAATTCAGGTAACCATCGATTAATGCGTTGGAAAATTTGTTCTTTCCCTCCCGCGTAAAGAAGCAGAAAGAGAGAACAAGTGCATGGTAAAAAAAATCGACGAGAAAGAATCTCTCGCGATATTCAATCTTTGGTAGGTAGGTGAAGGTGACATTTGATAATTTTTTTGTTCAGGAAAAATTGTTCTCGGACTATTCCATGAATCTGTCTCAATAAAACTTGCCAATAAGAAAAGTCTCATATGTCCCCTCTCTCTTGTATGTTCAAAAAATAATTGATTTCTAATTATTAATAAGACTCGAAAATGATTCGTTTCTCGACATTTCCGTGTGTGGAAAGAAGAGTCGGATAGCCGAGATAATCGGCATAGGAGCCGATTCCGCAAATTGATTGTGCGACCTATGAGCGGAGAAGAAACGCTTCCGCGGCAAGGCAAGGCGAGTCGAGTCGAGTCGCGGTGTCGAAAGCCCGAGGAATCGGATTGGCTCACCTACTGGGGATCCCGCCAATCGTGGTGGATCCCGAAGACCTGGTCTTCACCGGGAAAAATCTTTAAGGTCGCTCCGCAAGAACAGTTAGTCGATCTGGAAAGCCGTTATACCTCCCAATACCACTCGGCGAGCCTTCGTGCTCGCTTCGGGGAACTTTCCTCAGATGACCTTCGGCTCGCCGCGTGCGAACCAGTCGGCGACTAGGCGCAAAATTCCATATTGCTACCACTCAAATTTTCTCATACCTATGTGCTGGGAATGCCCGGTTATGTCTCGCGGCCATCCAAGGTGGTTGCCGCCGCCCGACGAAAGTAGCTAACGCGAAAAAGCCGAGAACTCGCGAGAAGGGAGTGGAAAGACAATGAATGAGAAAAGGACAATTTCCAAGTGCTATTCAGAGAGGCAACAAATTGCTAATCTCTTTAATTTCGTGTCAAGTACGTAGCTGTGGGTTTTCTCGTGTTCGGTATGCCAACGACGTTATTTATACTTCTCGGCACTCTCTTCCTCTAAAATTCCCTCATATATTTCCGCGTGAGACGAATTAGCTAAACACCATGGAACGTTTTTACCTATTTTGCATTACTGGAATTCGGAAAGGTAGGAAGAGCGATAATGACAGCGTCGCGCCTCGATCGTTAAAAGCCTTCCTTGTTCGCCGACGAACACGCCAGACAGGTCGTCACTAGGAAGCCGTGGGAGTCATTGATCCTGTCCGCGAAGGACAACGGGAAGCGGTTCGTCGGTTCGACATTCAGATCCGCAATCTTGCTCGATGCGCGTGCAAGAAACTGGGTATCGCGAGAGAGGCTTACGCAGATCGATTCCTCTTTTCCCTTGCGCTTGTCTTTCTCTTTTTTTTTTTTTATTTTTGTTTCTACGCGAGAGAGAGAAAAAGTGGCAGTAGGTGAGAGAATCCGCCGACCTTACTCGATGCGACCTTCGAATTCCGCCAACGTCAGCGGCGACCCTTTTCCTCTCGATATCCCCGTTAGAGTATCGAAAGGATACGCGTTATATAAACCTCGCACGCGGGAAATCTTATTTTAACGGTTTTGTGTCGAAAGTTCGCGCGCGCCCAGGTTGTCGCCGTTAAAATACGGCCGGGCTGAATAAAATATCGTATGGCAACTATTAGATTCGCCATTATGGTTTGGAAATCGCTTTGGATAATTAATCGACTTAGTAAACGCGAAAATACGAGAGAGTATTCCAGAGCGGCCCCCGATATACACCGGAATATAAATAGACGTAACAGGTTCTGTTTTTGCATCGACGATTATCGCGACCGCACAACTATCGCTGCTGACATTTGGAAATATTTAACTTTTCGCGGTACGAGAGATAACTCTGATAACATTGATGAACGATAACTTCGATAACTTTTGATAAATGTAGCGATACAACATACTCCATGTTCGCTTTTAGCTGTCTTGGCGTTGCGCAACCGGCGATCGCCGGTTTGGGTACAGTCGACATATTTTCTTCTATTTCTCCTCGAATTCCACGCTCTCTCGTTTTGCAACTATTGAGAAAAAGTGTATCACACATTTATCATCTGCGTTTAAACCTGTGCGCAGGAATTGCGCGCTTTTAAAGTGCAATGAATGCCAGACTGAAATCGCAGCAAGCACGATCGTCTCGGAAACGCAGCTTTGTCGTATCAAACACGGCGAAGAGAAATTGGTGTTTAGATTATGAGACGTCATCGCGGGGTCACGATTCGTCCATTGAGCCTCGCCCGACCGTGAATTCGACTGGCGTTAATCGCCAGTTGCAAAACACTTGTCGATAATGTGTGCAACGATTCTCGCCTGTCTCTCCTTCCAGTCTCTTCTTCGCATCAGCTCGCTCGTTCGCTCGTTTATGGCCGGCACGCGTAAAAATCTCTTTCCTGTGTTTGTCCCAATACGGGTTGAAGACCCGAACACCTTCAAACGACCGCGCGAATGTCGCAAGAATTCGCGCGTCGACCACCACACGGTGTAGTCTTTCCGCTTCCGCCGAACGTACAATCAAACTTACAGATCTTGTCTGATTTCACTCGATTCAACTGAACTAATGTAATCGCGAAAGTATCGCTTGATAATATTGTTAAAGCGCGAGGAAATATTTGTTGACTTTAAAACTCTTCAACTTTTTAACTCGCATCTTTCTCGCTTCAGGTGTAAGACAAATCTACGCTTTTCATCGCGCGAATCTAATTGTTCAAACTTCCCAATAAAGTTTTGCTTTCTTAAAGGAATGCTGGACACCGACATAGCACAGCCTTTGTATTTGTTTTTTTACTTGGTTGTATAGAATTATAAATACTTATGAAAGTGCAAATATCACTGAATGGCAAAGCACCTTATGTAATATTAGGTGTACAACTTTGCTTCCGCCGTTTTTTTTCGAAATTCGAGGCTTTATTGTAAAAAACTGGTTATACATTTATGATTCAAAGTATTGTCCATCGCTGGCCACTACTTTCTCCCATCTTTCGGGCAGCGTACGAATCCCGCGTCGAAAAAACTGGTCATCTTTTGAGGCGATCCATGAATCAATCCAATTTTTTACTTCTTCATAAGACCGGAAGTGCTGGTCAGCCAGGCTGTGTGCCATTGATCGAAACAAGCGATAGTCAGAGGGAGCAACGTCTGGAGAATACGGCGGGTGGGGTAGGACTTCCCATTTCAACGTTTCCAAGTATGTCTTGACCACTTTCGCAACATGGGGTCGAGCATTGTCATGCTGCAAAATCACTTTATCGTGTCTCTCGTTGTATTGCGGCCGTTTGTCTTTCAATGCTCGGCTCAAACGCATCAATTGCGT
>NW_022639563.1:291116-341536 GCF_010583005.1 Odontomachus brunneus
GTGCAGAAATTCCGTCTTCGTCTTTCAAGCAGCTGTTCACAAGCAAACAAACGCCGTTCAACATCTCTCGGCTTCAATTCGTACGGCACCCAATTTCCTTGCTTCTGAATCATTCCCATGGCTTTGAGGCGTTTTGAAATGGCTTGTTGAGTCACTCCCAATGATCGTGCCAATTCTTCTTGATTTTGACACGAGTCTTGATCAAGTAATGCCTCCAATTCTGCATCTTCGAAAACCTTCTCTCTTCCACCGCTATGCCGGTCTTCGACGTCAAAATCACCGTTCTTGAAGCGTTGAAACCACTCACGACACGTTCTTTCACTAATAGCGGCCTCACCATAAGTATTTGAGAGCATTCGATGAGCCTCAGCCGCAGATTTCTTCATATTGAAGCAGAAAATTAAAACCTCCCGCAAATGACGAGAATTTGGCTCGTAAACTGACATTTTCAATCGAGAATAACTTTATGATGCAGACACAAATCGACTAATGTTTCTATGGGGTTATGTTGACAGATGCCCAAGTTTATTGTATGACGTCTATGATCTATTTATTTCGACCACACTTACCGCTAAAGCCATCTATAGGAAAACGACGGAAACAAAGTTGTACACCTAATATAAAAAATAAATAAATTTGTAAACAAATTCTTTTTTATTTTCTACATAACGAAAATGAAGTACTCCATCATTAGTTAACATTGGTACTTTCATTTAGAATGTGTTCTATTAATAGATGTAATAGATTCTTTTAGTACGCGTAAATTTTGTTGATAGCTTATGAATAGTTTTTTTTCATAAACAATCATATCACATAAATAGCTATAAAATTGCTAAATTAGCTTGTAAAAAACTAATAAGAAGAAATGAAAAAATATATATCGGGCATGGTAAACTCAGACGACTGTTCTGCGCTAACTCTTCCCCACACGAACAAACGTTTCAGAAATTTTGTAAACGAATTATCATCCGTTAATATCCGTAAACGCTTGAGGTTCAGTAAAACCAACGAACCGAATCTATTCAAAGTCACCTATAGTTTACTTCCACTCTTGCGAGGGTTTCTTCGCGACACGACGGAGCGCTCAACCAGCAACGCGCTCTCCGAAGTGGATACAGTCAGTCGTGTTCTGGCGCGCCGCGTCGGACGGAGGCCCTCTAATCAGAGAGGGAGCCAGGTAGCTTCTGCTTTCCTGACAAAATATGACGGGCTACATCGCTAAAGCTACTAAAGCTCCGCTGCTGGGACTATGGAATTCCAAATTGGCCGCGGGAGTAAACCAATTAGTAAAAGACTCAAGTTGCCGAGCGCAGAGTCCCCGTTCTCGCGCGGGTAGACACCGACACCCATACACGGCCGGCGGCGACGCGGCCAGTAAGCAAAGTACCTGTTACCGAGAGCGCGGCGTCGAGGCAGGCCGCGCGCTGCTCGCAGGCGCCTCGAAGGAAGACTCGAGCGGGCGTGGGAAGCTGCGTCGGCGTTACGTTACGTGGACAATTGGCCCTAACGCGCTAGACGCCGAGCCAATTAAGAGAGGAGACCTCTCTTCGTCGATGACGTCATGCGACAACGATCGAGGATGCCGGGTCGTCTCGCGGATACGCGAAACGATCCTTTCACTTTCCTCGGCGAGTCCGCGCGGATTTGCGCGATAGGGACCTCATGACGCGGTGCGTCGTCCTTCGCAGAAAATTTCAACGGACGATGATGGCGCGCCCTCGTCCATACGCTGACGCGACCTCAGCGCGTCGCGTTAGCTGATTATAACGGAGAATTCCTCTTTTAATCGCGTGGACGATCCGAGGAGAAGTTGCGGGGACGGACGAAGGAAAAATATTTAGTTTAGGTCTCGTTCGCTCGCGAGAGGTGAGAGGCAGTGCCTTTGTCGATTGTTCAGTTGGCACCTCAATCGCGGAGTAGCACCTTTGTCGCACCGTCTTTTCTCATTCTTCTTCCCCCCTCCCCTATCTTCCATCTCTTCTCTTTCTTCCTTAATATAATAATACCAAAGCATTTCACCATTTGCGCAAAATTGCTACTTAGAAATGAAAGATATGTACTTAGCGGCGTATGGACGGAGGGATGTAGCCTGTAACTTGCTACATTACCGGCTAAAATAATTTTTATTCTTTCGTGACCCCTACATCTCGTTATATATTAATGCGATACACATGTGCGCACGGTAGATATGCGATGAATTAAAGGCAAATAATTTCCCACCGGAGGAAGGAAGACTCACCGCGCGTTGCCGCGAACAAAAGCGTGCGGAGGGTGGGCGGGCACGGGAGAAAACGCGAGAAGATAAAATTCTACGTGCAAAAATGGAGAAAAGGTCCCCTAGGGAATTCCAGCGAGTTCCTTCCTGGTAGCCGTCACCTCCCTGGCCCTCGTTTCTTCCTGTAACGAGGAGAGGACGAGAGGAGAGGACGATGGAAGGAGGGCCGGGCTCGCCTCGTGGGCGACTCGTGCGTTCCTAAACTGCATTCCAGCCTGCGTTGCCACGTCTCGTTCCACACACGTGTACACGCACGCACGCACGCACGCACGCACGCACGCACGCACGCACGTACGTACACGTGGGACACGACCAGGAGCGACTTTTGGGTGGGGGTGCATCGAGCTCGACTCCTCGTAAATATTCCGACCAATATATCCCCCCTCTTCCCTCTCCTCCTCCTCCACCAGCGTTTCCTCCTCCTCTTTCTTTGCCTCTCTTGTTCCACCCTCCTACGTCCCGCTTCTCTCCTTCCGTTCGCCGTCTTCTTTCTTTTTCGCGTCGTCACGTCCGCGAAACTGCGCCGCGAGCCGAGCCAATTTCGCGTCGTCGCCCGTCGAGTGAATTCTGGAACGCTCTTGAGCGGAAAAATTTGGAGCGCGCGCGACGAGAACGTCTGCCAGACCGCCTTCGGACACTTTTGCGAAAAATCCCCCGCCATCGCGTCGCGTCGCATCGCGCCGAGTCACGCGGATCTTGCGATACGGCGGATTTTCCGCGTGTGTGTTCTTTTTTTCTTCGTCGTTCTTGTCAGCGAGAGGTTACGGCAAACGGTAATAGCGTTCGACATGCGACGAATCACGCGAAATACAGAGATCTCTTTTTTGCATTTTTTTTCTTCTTTACAAGGAGGTGACGACTGCAAGGAGCGGAAGTAGTTTTCTTTTATGGGAAAGATAGGATGACCGATACTCTACCTCCTCCTAGATAGCGTAGTTCACATTTACTGTAGTGTAATATTATCAAAGGAGAGCCATTTTGTTATTATATCACTTTTGATATTATAATGTCAAAATTTAAGATTGAAGAGAAATATAAGAGAAGAGCGATAACAAACGCGTTTGATAATATTATCATTCTGATATAAACACACACATACACACACACACACACACACACATATGTAAGAATACCTCTTTAAAATTTAAGGAGATGAAAAGAGAGTAACGAAAATATGGTCGGTATTGCTGGAGGCAACTTGGGAGAGGAGATCCACACGACTTCTTTCGAAATCAAATCACCATGTATACCTAATACGCTATGCCATCGCGAACATATTTTGGAAGTCGATCAAATGGAATTTTAATTGTGCCAGTTTTGTCTGACCGAGACGGCACAGAATAGTCATATTTCCATAAGATTTGCATACGCATCGCACGGGGAAGAGATCGATAGCTGGAAAGGAAAGTAAAATAAGCTCGCAATAAACAAAAGGCTCTCTCTGCCTGCTTCGCGAGTAAATTGCGATACTTCGTCGTACAGTAGATTCGCGATACATCGAAGGCAAATATCTCTTCTTGCCCGACTCGTTTATTTACTTCTCTCCGCGAGACTTGATGCATCGAACGTAAATGTGAATCTTTCAAAAGCGTGACAGCGGAAAACAATTTAAATTTTTATAATGATATAAACGGATGCGCACACATCTTCTCTCTTTCCTTCTAATTGTATGGAAGCCGCGTTAAGTTTTGACGCATTCTTCAATAGATTCGCACGTCTTCTCGATCGAATCGACTTCAGTCTCGGTAATCATCTCTCGTCTTACGAACGCGAAAGTAGTCAACACGCTCGTAGGGGGCGGCGTTCTAAGATCCCAAGGATGCGTCTAATAATAATAATTGCAAGCGCATCCACGGCGCGGATCCATTTTCAATGCGCGCATGACGATGACGAATCCACCGTGCGAATTTATTATCCGGCACTCGTCGGCGAGTGTGACGGGGGGATTCGCAGGGGACACTGCGGCTGTTGGATACACAGCATACGTAGGTAAAATGCTCGGTAGCGCACACGAGGAAGACGGACGTTGGTCGGATTCGTGAAAGAGGGCAGAGGGCCGAGGAGAAAGAGAAAGAGAGAGAGAGAATGGTAGGCGTCCAAAGTTGCTCTCGTGGACGAGCGGATAGCCGATCGGATAATTTCAGCCTGTGGCGCGTCGATGATGCTTCGAGGAGGATCGCCGGGTTTCGTGGCGGAAGAATTACGGATGGATGGCCGGAGGTCAGAGCGAGTCGCTCGGTCATCGCGCGCTCGCGCGAGAGAGCCGTCGAGGATATTACTCGGAGAGTTCGTTACACACGAGCTGGCCCCCGGGGCAAAATTATGCCGGAAGAAGTCGGAATCTGCCTTTTTTCCTGTCTCTCTTATGACCACGAACACAAGCACCGATGATTGCGTTTCGTAGCGCGCGCGCGAAGCCACGGGAAAGGGGAGGACGTCAGCCTCTCGAAAAGCCGTCCCACCTCCGAAGAAACTCACAGATCTGGTTTTGATTAAAATACGGACACGTGTTGCGCGCAAATCGCGCGGGCGCGCGTGGGGGCTGGTGAAAAAAAAAGGAAACGTTGTTTACTTCAAGTGGCGATTGTCGTTCGCTCCAACCGCGCTCCCCTTTCCCCTTCCTCGTACCGATCTTTGGGGATTTGCTAATCTCACACTTCGAGACAAACACGATTGCAGCTGTATCAGTGACAACTGTACGAGTTTTGTACATAGAATTGTAATGTATATAATTTGACCAAATATAGATATATAATGTAAACTATATGCATTTTTATTAATAATCGTACACTGAGAGAAATTATTCGATAAAAATTAACAAACGGATATTTCCGGTCAAAATACCAATGAATTTTTGTATCCAATCAGGAAACATCTGATGAGAAATATCGGTTCATAATTTTTTCATCGGCTTATCTGATAAAATGCCATTATAATCAATAAAATTTAATCGGATATCCTGATCGAATGTAAAAATTGATGGGAATTTGATTGAAAATATTCGTTTGTTAATTTTTTTATTGGATAATTTCTTTCAGTGTACAATAAAGCACAAAGATATTGCTTTTATCCATACATTGAGAAGAAAAATATTAAAAAATTAACAAATATTTATTAGGTGGGTACCACCCACTTAATAAATATTCAAATTTTTCTTCATTTAAACCAAGTACTGTTTATTTAAACCGAGCAAACAGTTTAATACTCAGTTTAAGTGAAAAGAATTTTAATTTAAATAAATATGTTAATGATACCCACCTAATAAATATTTGTGAATTTTTAGATATTTTTTCTTCAGTGTATAATTAATCATTTAATGCCGATTAAACCGTTTAATTTCTGCACATACTTTCATTGTATAATACAATTGATGCACAAATGTAAGAAGCATTTGCAATTCATGTAACCAATACGACGTAAACTTTGCAGGAAAAAGCCAATATTTTATCGGTAAAGTGTTTAAGTAGTGCAGCCCTTTAACTTACTTCAATCTCTTGGATATATCGTATCTTTGCTTTCATTAACGGCGCAACATAATGTCCGATAACAAGATATCCTGTATAGAATATACTGACGAAAAAAAAATATAATTTTTCGCGCGTTGTGAAAAAGTCGCCGTGATAATTGTTATACGTATCAGTATCGAACAATGTCGAATATTCTGAAATTTCACTCGATATCGATACGTGTATTGGGCTCCATTGAAATACCTTCACATTCCGCAACAGCGCAGCGCAAAATTGGAAAAGTCTTCTCGTATAAATCAAATCGCCGCTGACGCTCTATACGTTAAATAGTCTCGGCGTCGCTTTGAGCTACCAATTAGTCCCGTCTATTTCCGTTTGCCTCGCGCGCGCTAATCTTGTTGCAACGGCAATGTTACCGAACGCCTCTTTATCGCAAAAGGAAGAACGGAAGTTGCGCGGTAAAGGTCAGGTCAGATACGGTATGCCGCAAAACCCTCCGTGCCGACCGTGTAATCTAACAATTAATTATTAACATCCATCCTGTCCATCAACCGATTATTAATATTGATCGTGTTGCGCCCCTATCAATGTGTCGCTAATCGTCAGTACTCGTCGTGATGGGGCATGCACGCGAATAGAAAGGTAGGAAAATGTGTATATTCGCGTGCAATGTTAGCAAAGCGTCGCGTGTTCCTTCCCCACCTGTTCTTTTCGCCATGATCTCACCGGTGCCGAGTCCCATGCCGCATGATTAAGACTTAAAGCTGGTGGAACGCGTCGCTCCACCGGTGCCTCCATCTGTCTGTGAACGGGATGACTGGTATGCGAATCACAATTGATGCGAAATACCAAGCTAAGCATCAATAGCACTATTGTGAGTTAAACGCGCGCACACGTCTCTTATCGCGTGCGTGAAAGAAGCAATTTTTGGCCGCCCGTTGCAATTTTCACACGCCACTGCGTGAGTGCGCGATAAACCGATAATGCACACGCTTCACAATGGCCCCCAAGTCGGGCGGTCGGAATCGGAATGAAAATGAGCGCTTGAAATTCAAGCAGTTAAACACAGAACAATCCGAGCGCTGTGTATCAACTTCTCTGTTTCTCTCTTTCACCGAGAGAGCCGCTTCGATAAACAGATAAACGCGCGCGATTATTAAGCGCTCGTTGAGATCTAGCATATCCGAAGAATCCACTAACCGCAGGAGATACCTATTATTTAATTACGCGATAATTGCAACGACAACAGGAAAAATAACGATGATCCCTCAGATAGCGGCGATTAAACGCCACGATAACAATCTCGCGGCGCGCGGATAGACGGATAATGAGTTTATTGAAGCCCGTGAGATCCGTGGGAAGTGCCACGAATAAATTCCGCAGGATCCCCATTAGACTAGACGATCGCGGCAACAATAGTAACAGTAACAACAATGTGCGAGATAACGTCGATCGATACTACGAGATAAGAGCGGATTCACGCGATGCAGCTCACGTGGCCAGCATGGATTTGCATAGCGCTCATCCCCACGCGCTTCCGCGTTCGCGCAACTGACGGATTTAATCGATCGCGCGAGATGCTCTCGTAATCGCGTGTTCCCGCAAAAAGACGCGATGTTGCGCCGACACGTTGACGTTCTCGAGCAGACCGATGCTTCGCGCATATTCGTCACGACGTGAAAAGCCGCGGCCTGGCCGCGCGGAACCACTCATTGGTTCCGACGGCGAAGCGGCCACGAGATCTCGGCCGCGTTTATGATCTCACCGCTGTTGCACTTCCTCGACGCGCAATTTCACACCGGATTCTTCCTCGTTCTCGCGTTCCTGCGGCAAGACTAATCGTCCACATCCCACACGCATGCACGTTCGCTCGCTCGCTCGCGATCACGTCAAGCTGTGTGTAACGACGAGTGCGTGTCGCGTTCGACATCGACGTTTATTTGCGAGATATCGTGATTCAGTGTACCGTGCCATGACCCTTCTCTCGATCTCGCGGAACACTCGCGGTATCGTGACGTATGGAGAAACGGCCACGATGTCGCGCGATAACAAAAAGTTTAATTGCCCCAGCATTACCGAGACACACTTGACGCTCGTGGAAGTCTCGCGCCGATAGAAAGCAGATACACGAAGCAATGTTTCTTGTTCGTCAAATTGCATGTTAAAGTTTAATGTTAAAGGGAAGTTAATCGCTTAAAGGGAAGTTTTCCAGCTCAGATAGCTGGAAAACTAAGAAGTTTTTATAAATCTCTTTTTCAAAGAAATGTATAAAGATATCAGTATAGATTCTTTCTTATACAGATAGTTGAGAAATTTATTTTTACAAATTTTTTTTTCAAAGAATTGAGTAAAAATATCACAGTATAGAATTTTAACTATACTATTTACCATTATTCGAACATAAAAATTATTTTTTAATAAAAAAGATAACTCAGGTTTTTTTGTGTCAAAACTCTATATCAATGTCTTCATTAATTTCTTTGAAAAAAAATTCATGAAAGTCCCCTATTTTTCAGCAGTCTAAACTAGAAGTTCCCTGGAGGGAATACCACGAAAAACCTATATAGACGCTCATAAGTCCACTCTATTAACAAATAATAATCATCGAGAAAAGTCTCAGTTATTCAAATGACGGTGTGGGGTTTACGCTCAGCAAGTCATATTTCACACACAGTTACGAGATCATTTTTATTTATTTTGTTTTATCATCTCGAGAAGAGTGATTTTGTACTTCATCAGCGGCTGGGTGTCCGACGTCTTTACGCGTGGAAGACGCGCGCGCGCGCGACGTCAAACTTCGACGTGCGTGCGCGGGCGGTTTCTACTTGCGGTTTCGGGATGCACCGCGGCGAGTGCATGCGCGACGCCGCGGCCGCGAGTCGCGGTCGGACCCGGCACTGTCGCGCGCGGCCAGTAGCGATCGCGCATACCCGCCGACCGTTTATTTTGGATCTCCCGCGAGTTCGATGACCGACGACCACGAAGCAGCGACGACCGCGAAGAAAGGCTGCTCCCGTGTGCACGCGCTCACTCGCTCGCTCGTCTGCTCGCTCGCTCGCTCGCGTATAGTCGCGTACAAGCGCGACGACTGGCATTCGTAATTGTCGTCCGGCCGGCTGAGGCATCTTCGGCGTGGCTGGGTACGAACAGAGGCGAGGACAAAATTTCGCGTCTCATAGCGGGATATCGACGCGACACGGCGATTCGAACGGCACGTTAATCCTGTGCGCGCGCGCGCGCGCGCACGCGGACAGCGCGATTTATGAAAGAGATATACTTTATATATGATATATAATATATATATGTTCATATTTTACAAGGTAAGAGAGATAAAATAATGTATCGGGAGCGCGAGGTGACTGGACCGGGAATCGAACCCGGGACATTTCTCGTTTATCAGGCAATTTCTCTGCTGACTACCCAGACCCCATACTTGGATGTATCTTTCCCTTCCTCTTACTACCGATATTAATTGTCAAGATGATATATTTTTCTGTTTGTTTTCTTACATTAATATTCATTCTTTCTCGCGGATATTTTTTATGACGTGTACTCAGAGTAATTTGTGCTCGAGATGTGTTTTTATCCGGCACTTCGTCCTGTTACAACCATCGGGGTGTTCTCGGAGGGGAAGGAGGAGGGGAGGGGAAAGGCAGCCGGGGTCGACGACAGAGGGGCCAACATTTTCGGCGAAATCTCGAAACGAGATCTGCCCCGGATCTGACGGTCGCGCACCACCGTCGGCTCGCTTCAGAGACGGTAATCATCACCGATGATTTGAATGACCATGTAATTCGACGCCGCGCCACAACAGGCGCGCGTTTGTTCAGGTTTGTCCGAGGAGGATCCTGCAGCTGCAACTGGCGAAATTCAAGAACAGGCGACAGCGACACCACCATCACCACCATTGACGATCACGACCGACCGACGTCATCGTCATCGTCGTCGTCGTCGTCGTCGTCGTCGACGAGGGGGATAGGAGGAGATGGTGGCGGTGCTGATGAAGTCTGACGAGGTCCGAGGGAAGAGTGAGGGTGCGGGTCTTAAGAGGCACGCGCGACCGGCCCAACCGTTGGAAGCGAGAGCAGCGGTGGTGGAACAAGACGAGGAGAAAGAGCAGATGCCTCTGTTATTACAGGTTTCGCCTTTCGTAACGCTACACCTTCGCTCGCGAGAGCTCCACGAATCTTTCGGTACGCGTATCCCTCGTATATCTCTCGCGGCGCGCCATTTTGATGCCTTTCTTCGGAATTGACCTAGTGCCGGGCAAATTGAAGAAACGCGAGATAGATTCCTCATTCTTCGACGCGGTCCTGCGCGCTCACACAGAGGTTTTTCTTATTTCCACGCGATATCTCCAAAATTCTTTTCGCCCGTCAGTCAATACGCGGGGGAGAAAGAAATGTTTTGCTCCGGGAAACTCCGATTTTGAAACTTCTCAACAGACTATATGTCTCGCAAACTATATATCTTCATCCATAAACTTGGGTAAGCGTGTATGTCTTGGATAATTGAATTGAACTAATTAATTACACTTGATCTTTGCCATAGAAATATCATTCGAATTCATACCTGCCGAGTCGACAGAACAACAATTCTAAGTTGCCCTTCTATCTTTCTTTCTTCATTATTACGTATCACTAACATTCTCTTCCGAGGGGAAAATATTTACAAGTATAAAAGTACAAAAAGTATCAAGATAGAATCTAGAGAAAATTTATTCTGCGAAATATAAGAGCGAGATTCTATTGTGGATCCGAATGGACCCTCTACTACTATCCATACGATGAACGATGTTAGAGGCGAACCGTTAATTAGTGAACGCAGATATAACCTAACCCATCAGTCTCGATTAAAATGCGCGGTGATGAAAGCAACATCGCGATGTAATGCGAGGTCTCGCCTTAGACTCGCTCGATGGCGGCGTGTCGCGCACCAATTCAACCGATCAGCCTTGAGATTGCCGGTATCTGTTAATAGATCTATCTCTTAGGTATCTTTCCACGTCGCAATAGTTCCGGTGTGTCGGGACCGGTAACTCGCTCCGGTGCGACTAGTTTTCCGTTTAATCTCCGGCTCGTAAGCGCAGCGATGACCGAACAAGACACGAGAAGACGCCGAGTGTTATATCCGACGGATATAAAAGGGAAAGGAAAAGGTAGGAAGGCATCGAAATTTAGCCAGACAATATATCAATCGCTAAAGGACCGTCCTTTGATCCCTTCCGGCACCTACGTCAGACATTCGATGGTACCTGTGTGTATCTTCATCTTTATCCCAGTTTCTTTTCCCCAATAGCCAAGCACGAATACTTGCCACGTGACCCGACCTCTTCGTCGTATCTATCTCGAATCTAGAAAGTTGGGAAATGTACGCACAGGGGCGTGATGTCCGCCGAGGAACCGACTCCTGCGGCTTTTAGTACCTTCCGTCTACGTCTTTGACGAAAATTTCACTTTTTGGAAAAACATTTCTCAAAAAGAGATTTCATGGTTATACATAATGTATAACTGGCACATCTGTGTGCAGGTAGTATCATCAAATAAAGTGAAAAAATTATTTTGCAAATAACCGTGCGTGAATTCTTGATATATTAATGATTGAGAATTGACAAACGATTACGCGCGATGCGGTGGAAAACGAACTCTTTATGAATCATACATAATCAAAAAATTTGCGACGAAAACTTGGGGTAAGAAAGCGAAGGAATCGTTGATCCGTACCTATCAAATTTTCTTCTTTCCATAAACAAACTCTGATTCTAGAGAAGCATACTTTCTATAAAATGTAGTATACACCAATAATTATATCGACGCACGTGTGTATATGCGTGCGTAACATGTTAAAAACTGTGCGGAAATACTTAGAATCATGACTGTGCCGTGTTTAACGTATCAGTATGCCCATCCTATGGGTTTTTCGAGCATTTTGACTCACTACTACATGTACGTACTATGCCCTTGAAAGGGTCGTACACAATTTCTCGTCGCAGAATAGAAGAAAGATGACGGGAAGGAAATAAAAAGAGGAATGTAAAGGAGAATTTCTAACGTAGCGGGGCGAAAGATGTGCATTGAATGGTTCAGGGTTCGCGGCATGATGAACACGACTGATCCTGTATCTGGACAAAACGGATTATCGTCTTTAGAGTTTCGCCTAAGAAGCAGGAATTCCTGCTTGGAACAACCATTCATGTAGCGGGAAATACGCGATGTTTAAGGCCGCTGGCTCCTCACCGCGGAACTCTTGATTGATGATGTCAGGAGCGAGAGAAAGTGCATACCCAAAATTCTTGCAAAATACGTTGAAATAAAAAGATGTCCATGAAATGGCAATCGATTAGGCACATCTGTAAAATAGTCCACTTGTCTTTTGTTCTAATAATCAATAAATTACTGTAAAACTGATGTGCTATGTTGCAATCTACTTTTTTAACCTGTGTAATCCTATCACATTAATTTCACGATTATTTATAGATTATTAGAGTAAAAGAAAAGTGTTTAGACTATTTTACAAATTTACTCGACCAATTGCAAATATCATTTTGTGAACATATCATTTAATTTCAACGTATTTAGTAAAAAACCTTCAGCGTGAATCTTGTTTTCCTGATGCCATAAATCAATATGGCAAGGAAATAGGAGCCTTAAGCACATTTCGGTAAAACACTTTTAAGAGTTAATGCTCGCTGATATTATGCACACTCTATTAACACTGTATCTACCGGACCTAATACACTTAGAAATATTAAGATCTGTATATTATTCTATACAAAACTTTTTACGATTATGTCTAACATAAATGTTATTTATAACTACGACGTATTATTTGTTATTAAGAGTGGCGCTCGATCGTATCTTTATGCAAATTTGAATAGATAAGGTGAAAGTACCAAATCCCAGAAACGTATTTAATCTTGGACATTTTTATTGTTTCGACCTTTAAATACGGATATTTAAACTCTATATATATTTTTTTTTATATTAAATGTTTAAATATTCGTATTTAACATATTCGCTATCATGATTTATTTAGAAGACTTCACTTTTCCCACAGCCTACTTCATATTTTTTTTTACATAATTGTGTAAAACAGAATTAATTTGATAATGTGTGAGAGTATAGAACATGTTGCATCACACATATCACACATATGTAACATTGGTAATCAACGTTGATGTTAAAGGCTAAAACAATAAGAATGTCCAGGATTAGGTACGTATCTGGGTAATTGGAACTTTTACGCTAATCGTATCTCCGATTGAAATTCCGATCGACATTGCATTGACAGTAACGTTGTCGGAGATTGCGCGACTCGAACTTGTACGAATAGCTGCCGCGGGATTTGCTACTTAGAACGTGATCAATTGCGGTACCTTCCTTCTCTCGATTTTTTGCACGTTTATTTTTGCGAGGCGCACTTCGCGTCGTCGCGCAGGACTCGAAACGCATGCACCAAACATCCTGTCCGCGCCGGTCTACAGCGGCGGCGGCGGCGGCGGCGGCGGCGGCGGTGGTGGCGCCGTCGCCGTCGCGGCCGCATCCAGCTCTCGTCCTTGTTTTTCGCCGGCAACATCCGCGGAATTGACGTCTTCGAGGTTAAGGCAGGCCGATAAGACCATGAAAAATGGAAAAACCTGTTCCTCTTCCTGTGTCGAGGATGAGACGGCGATCATTACATGCTCGAACGCACACAGGGAGTCTTGAACGCGGATACCCACCTCCGTTCAGGTATCTCGAGTACCCGCGGACGAAGGATACAAGCGGAATCTTGATGCGTCCGGAAGCGTGTACCGGATTTGTTTTATTCTCGCGTACGCGCTTTTTGCGCCTTTTGCGCTACGCGGTTGGTCGAACCAACCGAGCCGACAATTGACCGCGACGAATGGAGGAAGGGAAGAACATTTTCTTGCAGTTTTCCGAAGGTGTTAGATAAGTGAGGATAAGAAAAGTGTGCATCTGAAGAGTATATCTCTTTCTATCTCTCTCTCTCTCTGTTTCACCTGACAGTAATAAATTATAATATAATATACGGCGGCAAAACACAGCGACGCAACTAGTCAAACGTTTTATCGAATGTACGAATGAAAATGAACGGCCGGACGATGAATACTCGCACATTATACATGTTGCAATGAAAACGACAAATAATTAATATATGAATAATACAGGGTAATATATAATTGTGGATTTCAATTAAACGAACATGATAAATTCAAATTTATGATTTAATTTCCTCACCAATAATTTAAGATGACCGATTTTCCCCCGATAGAGAAAGAGCGATTTTTTGTTTAAATATCTAGGTTAGATTTAGTCGAAATTTATATAAATTTTAAATTTATACAAATAATTTAAATTTATGTAAATAGAAAAACTAAATAATATCTAGTTTAAATATTTAGACTCCTTTTCGCTCTATTGCTATTTTCTTTGAAGAATTTAGAGAAATAGAATACACAATATATAGAATTTGTATTTGCTACGAGTTAAAACAAATACAATAGTTTACGTAAATCAACAGGAATTTAATATTTTACCAAGGGGAAACTTTTTCGGGCGCATACGAGGTTAATTTAAGATGACTAAACATCGCGTTTACTCAAGTAGCCGCTTCCTCCATTATTTCTATTATCACCGCGCAATAGTTCCTTTTCCACTTCTAAAATAAAACGGACGTACATCCGGGAGGGACAGGACGCGCAAAAGGAAAATGCTGCAGTTCTTCCGCCGTACTTGGCCGGACAATCCCGGAGAGCGCAACAATCGCGACCACGCAAGAGTCTCCCCGACAAATTTGCCGCCCCTCCGGCATCCGTTGCGCGGCAGGAAGTGTATCAGATAAAACGGAACGCGGAATCCGCACGGCGGACGCTAATCTCGTACGTGCCTAAACGCCGGGATAAATTGAGCGTTCTCGCGGCGGATAATGATAAAACCGCGCGCGAGACACATCCGCGCGCGCACTTTCCCGGCTACGATATAATGATCGCCGATCGGCGAGCGCGATTACGCGGCATTAAGCCACCGTTTCCAGTTCGCAGCAATTATTTATAGCCCCGCATCCCTCGCCGGCTTATCTGCATATCGTAAAATGCCGCCGCGAGCCCGACCAGACACGGACCGGACGGGTTTCGCAAAACGAACGGCCGGACGATGAAATCCGCCGGCCGACCGATCGACCGGCAGACACGTGTAAATATGAAAATATATATCGGCGCAAAGAGCGTCGAAACGTCAATGATAGTCGGAGCGGCTTGTGCCGATGACGAGAGGGAGCATCGCAAGAGAAAACGAAAAAAAAAAACAGAAAACCGCGCGCGACGCATTAAATTACAATTTTATGAACACTGGAGCATGGCGTCGAAACTTATATTAACTCGTTAATGGACTCGTGAAACTTAAACGAGGTGCGTCCGCGATTGCCGTAGCGAAAAAAGTGCTATACGGAGAGAATATTGCAGTTTTTTTCCCCTTTTCATATAAATTCTATGTAAATTTCAATTTTACTATGTTCCTGATAGTGGATAGACTATCAGTGAGTCTGTGATCTATTTTGCTAAGGAACATAGTAAATTTTGTTAGAAACATAGCAAATTTCACTAAGAGAAGAATATCTAAAAAGTAGGGAATATTTGTTAGATACTAATAACATATTTACCTGTGCTAATAGGCTAATATTTTTACATATAAAAAAGAAATTTCTTTTAAATGAGAGGAAATATATATATTTTCCTAAAATAATGTCTTGCTTTTCATGAGAGCAATTGTTTGTTCTATATTTAGACAAAAGAATTTAGATTCAAGTAAATATGTGTGTTAGTATCAATCGAATAAATATTTTTTAGTCTCCAGATACATCTTTTCTCCTAAGGAAGATTTTCTCTTCCTGGTAGGAACATGGCACATTTTTTAATAGTGCATTTCAGTTTCTAAAATATAAAAGCACATATTAAATTAAAGCGCATAAATCGTTGCGGAATGTCGACCTATTCCCCGGTTACAATGTTGTATTATTAATCATTACTCTAAAATTCTCTCCGTACGTAATCGCAGTCGGCTGTTCAACGATACGACCATAGTTTTATGCGCGCATGTGACCCACTAAATTAATTCTTTCCGATTCATTGACACTTAAGTATCCCGCTGACCAGAAAGTTAATTAAATATTCGACATGTCGCGGTCGAGGAAGGAAAGTATGCGAGATGCATCGTTTACGTTTAGTGTACGATGTACACCATAATCCCAACGCGTTACTCACGCATGCGGGTTTCTCCGTCATTGTCGTGATAATAACGAAAATTGCTTGAGCGAGTCTGCACGTTTGACAGCTCAATTTTCGCAGAAGTATCATTCTTTGAGTACGGTTCCTCGTCGTTGTTTTATTACTTCTGACAAGTCGACAACTCCAATTAATATCGTGTGTAAATATCATACAGTTTTGCCGTAACGCTCCATTAATCGCTACGGCTTGCACGGTCTCGGTCAGTCCCGAGGTAGACTGTCAGAGGACGACGAAAGTCGCATCGATGACGAGAGGAAGGTCGTTAATGAATGGCCGCAGTTATGCGCGCGAACGTACTCTGAGCGATTAAATCGCAGAGGAAATGTCGGGCTGTTTTGAGAGGATGTGGAGGAGGAACGAGTGTCGACTCAAACTCGGTTTTACGAGATCCTGCACGCGAGAGTTAATAAAACTGCGATAATGACGGCCACACATTTACGAGAGCCGAGCAACGCGATTTAATCAATCCTGCGACGGTGATATCGCGCGACGAGAAAAACGAAAGGAGATCACAGCCGTTGGCGCGGATAGATCCGCTAATCTACGCGGAACACTAATTTATTCGACCTCTCATTGGCTATTCCGGAAAAAATTCAGGTATCTTAATGGATGCGGCAAACGGCAGGTTTCATAACCCGATTTAATATCAATCTACGGAAGCATCATTTATGCAGATAACGTATCTCACCGTACGAGACTTTAAATCAATCCTTGTTAAGAGTAGAACCGTGTTTGTGTTTCCTTTTTCCTTCTTTCACGTTACTCATATATTCAATTCATTAATTAGATTACATATTATTTCCGGTGTTTTCGATAATATTTGCGCTGTAAGAGACTTGACACCATCGTAGTGTTTGAGAATTAAACGAGGAACAGGGTACTTTACATCGAAATAAAATCGCATGACACTTGTGGATTTATACGAATCAACAATAAATTATAGTGGATAATTTGCATATCCAAAAGGTCGCAGTTTTAAATAATAGTAATAGATACGTATAACTACTTCTGTTGTTTCCGTTGGAAATTAGTGCGACTTACATTTACGCATGCAATTAGTAATAATGACACTCTGTGAGTGTTGAAATTCAATGCTCACCGTTTCGCGTTGAGGTCCAGCGATGGTCCAGGTCTACCGACGAAATTCGCCGCTGCGTCCTGCGAACTGCCTCGTGCGGAATTCTCCGTGATGTCCAATCTACTTTATGCGTCATCCCAAGTTGATCACACTTCACTTCACTCGCGAATAATGTTTATATTATAATGGCATTTAACGAATATCTCGGCATCATTATGAAACAGCTTCTACGAGTTTGAGTCGCGAAAGACGAAATGTGGAATTTGCAGTCTCATTTGCCGAATATCTGTCGCCGTGCGATGAAGCCCGACACGTCAGAAACACACTCGCGAATCGCATACGAAGTATCGCGAACTATTCGCGTTGTCTTTTCGCCAACATCGAAAAATATGGAAAACAGTTTTCCGTCTTCTCTTTTAAGAAAATGTGAGCTTTCCGTCCCGTGTGACATGCTGCAATGCCACACATTTGTGGTACATGTGTTTCGACACATTCATGGCGCGAATAACCGCGAGTAAATGAAGCTCGACATAAACTCCGTGAGTTAAAAGCCGCGAGCTAAGTAATCATGCAACGTGAATGAGCACGCAGAAGATTGCGAATTAAATAACTATTGATTGTGGAAGCTGTCAACGTGAGCAAAGTGGTCGCGCATCTTGCCAGTGGTGGCGCAGTCATATATTTCGTTCGAAATAATTAATGGATTGCGTTGAATAAATAGTTTTATCGAATAACGGTGTAGCAAGAAACATGAAGCTAGTAGTTTCGAAAGAGAAGAACGCGAATTTTCCGTTTCGCGGATTGCGGCGTTACAACGCCACTCGTTTCGATACACTCACGGCGCAAGTCGCGCGTGTAAACAAACTTCGACGTAAACAACGTGAGTCAAGATGCGTAAGCTAAAGAATCGCGACGTGAATGTTTACGTAGGAGAGATCGCGAATTAAAAATCGAGTGTTGGAATTTATCAACGCGAGCGAAGTAATCCCGCATTTCGCGCGTGGTCGCACATGTCGCGCGTGGTCGCGCATCTCGTGCGTGATCGCGCATTTCTGCTACGCATTATACATTGCTCGAAACAATCAGGGGATCTCGTTGCATGAATAGTTTTATTGAGTATAACGATATGGGAATAAGAGTAACTTTAGGAAAAAAGAACGCGAATTTCTCGTTCCGCGAGTTTACGATACGTTACCACATCAGACTCGTTTCGATATACTCACGGCGCAAATCGCATGTAAAAAATTCGATATAAATGAAACGAGTTAATATAAGCACTATATTTGCATGAATATGCTTGTTAATGATTGCGATTAGATTAGATATTAAGATAAAAGTATTCGAGACACTTTGAGTGTTCATTTATGCCTGTTTCTATCAACGTCGACTAAGTCTCAGTCTGAGTTTAAACTCTATTAAGACGAAAACTCAGGTTAAGGTTCAATCAACGTTGGTAGAGACAAGCATTAAACGCGTGGTAGAGTTTTAAAGCTGCCCTGATTGTTTTGAGCCGTGTATCTCGTTACATGGTACATACATGCAAAAATTTATTAGCAAAGTAAGTAGCACTGATTCGCACTGAATTCTACAAAAGCGCATCATCTCAAGTCTTTATCACACAGACTCACAGGAAAATGCCGAGTCAATCAAGTTTCGTTACTGAAATCTGCGACAAAAGAAAACAAAATTTGTCGTTTAAAGATACAGTTTAACAAGCCAAAACGTGTAAAAAAAGGGCTTGTGATCACAATTTGACCCCGACTCATATATTGCAAATTTAATTTAACTAATATAACTCAAAAGTAAAAAAAAGAATATAAATTTTAAAACCATTTACCTTCAAACTAACTCGGCTATTAAATTATAAAATCATAGATAATATAGAATATAAAAATCAAAGTATAACAGTTGAAAATACATAGGCTTAAACAAAGAAGAGAATACGTAAAAATTACGGAAATTCGATCGTGTTGTTTTCGTAAAATCTAATAAAAACAGAACGAGATAATTACTTTGCAGATTCAGTGTTACTGTCATTATCCATGATAATCGTCATGTGTGAATATCGTAAATTATCGTAAATTATAGTTTCATACTTCCGATTAATTTGAGAAAGTCGGAAATAACGTAGGATGTCGTCGAACATTCTCGCGGTGCCGCGTCTGAGACTATTATAACTCCGGCCGCGTCGCGCACCAACATGTGTTATGTTTTTCTATTGAAAGTCGCGCGCGCAACTTTCGGCGTGTCGTGAGCTCTACCTGGTCCGACTGCTTTTCTCGAACAATTATAATATTCTCGTTTCGCGCTGCCTCCGATTAATTTGCGAAAGCCAGAAATATAACGCACGATGTCGTCCGACGTGCTCGCTCTCCCGCGTCTGACTGTTATGATTTCGGCCGCGCCGCGTATCAACGTTTTTGTTTACGTTATATACACACCTTCCTCGCGGCGCGGCGTGGCGGAAATTCCAGCTGATGCAAAAAATTGTTTTCCTCGACCGATCACGACAATAGAGCCGTTATACTTGATCTACATACATGAAAAATAGACTTCTTTTAAGTTCACTAATTCTTTCAAGTCTATTAAGTTTTACCTACGAAAAGCTCTTATTTATATTATTTATATTAACTCTATTAATTATATTATTTAATATATATGATATTCGAATATATAATGTAGAAATAATCTAACAACTCTGAGAAAGACCGAAGGATAATTCGGCGCGCGTATTATAATTTGTTTCAAACAATAAGAATAATTCAATTTGGCAGCAAATAACCGTAATTAGATTCTTATCGGTCGTATTCTTTTCTTCACATTACATTATTTGTTTATTATTACATTATATGCGCGCAATCGAGATAATTAATATATTGCTTATTGAAATTAAGAATTAAGAAAAACTGAAAAATGCAAGTAGGCTATTGAAATAATCACATATTAAATAATTCTTAAATAATTACTTATATTAATAAGCACTTATTTGTACTTGAACAAAACAACAGCAATCAACTGTTTGTATTTGATTAATTTTCAAAATTAAATTTTTTAACATTTTTTGTTATCGAGTTGTTGAGAAATGTTAAATTTATTACCCAATGATAAGAGTTAAGCTCCAAATTATGGCACTCGAATCTCCTATGATAGTTTTAGTGTATTCATATATTCATATTTCACATATTCATATACGGGTTTATTTTCACTTATACACGCAAAAAGAATTTCAGCTAGTGCAACCAAATAGAAACCAACTAAAAATTAGATAATCAGAAGCGATATCTCTGTTATGAAAACTAATATCTGTTGTCGCAACCGAAAATATTCATCTGAACATTCAACGATATTAGAACTCGGTTGAGGTAACTGAGAACAATTGATTATACAGAAGCCTCATCAAGGAATTTTTCTATTCCTATAGTCGAGTTTTCGTCTGATTCCTGAGCAACCGTAAATTCGATTACACCAACAGAATTGTTTCTTCCGTATATATAATATCCCAGAACAACCATAAATAATTAAAATTCTACAAAGTTATTAGGAAAAAGGTAGAGAACTCTTTTGTTCAGTTTGACATAATGTACAAACACACGATGGCAGACGTCGCTACCACAGCTCATCTACCATATCTCTCGCGTGATCATTCATAAATCTTCAATTAATATCTCGATAATTATTGTGAATATGATATAGAAGTTTTATGTTCATCTTAATCCGTGCTATGTCTCTACGAGAGAGTTTTGAAAGTTGTTCTGGGATACTCTGTATATCTTCAACATGATTTTTAAGTAGCGCATATTCACGCGCGATCTCGGCAAGATACTTTTGTGGAGCGCAACTAATCGACAACGAGCCGAGAACGACTCAATAAGAGGGAAACTTATATTGTCCCTATCGCCACGTTAATCGGTGTCGTTAGCAAAGCCGACCCGCCTCAGGTAAGTCCACCGCGTAGTAGCTACCGTCGTCGCAGCTACCGGACAAGGAAAAAGGACGAAACACCGCGCCTTCGAGGACACCAGCGGTTAACGAATGGACGTGGTGTCGGGCGAGAGCGAGCTTTTCCCAGGGCGATTACAGCTCCTGGTAGGGAACGTGCGGCCGCATGGTGGCGGGCTTTGGAGTATCTCGTACGCGGCCCGCGATTAAGTCCCCGTCGCCGCATTCCGATGCTCCTCGCCGCTCCGTGAAGAAACCGGCAAGCCCGCGGCTTGTCTCCGAACGGTCCAGGGGATCCGGTATTACGAGCGTGCGCGTTATCGCCCGTAACAGCCGATATCCGTCATCCCGCGCGATTAAACGCGACGCGACGCGCCTCCGACGCGATGCTCCGGGCGTCGAGCTCGCTGCGATCGAGACGCGTCGGCTAGTTGGAACACAAAAACCGATAACTGGACTATGGTTCTCAGGAACATTAGTCGAGGTAAATCGTGATTTAACTGACGCACGAAGAGGAATTATTACAGTCAATCGGTACTCGACATCAATCGGAAGCTGGGGCAGCTGCGGTCGTTAAGAATGTTGTATTCAGCGATGTAAGATGAAAAATTTCGGTTGAAAAGGGAGAGAAAGGTAAAACGCAGACCGAGGATAATTTCCTTCCAGAGAAAATTATCAATGAACGGATTAGAGGCCGATAATATCAAAATTTGCGGATTACTCTCTGAATTTCCTGGAGCGAAGTTTCACTCGAGAAGCAGAGTGACAGCCGAGTTATTTGAATTCAAGATATTTTGCACTCCTATAGAGTGAATTTTCCATCGAAATTGTTGAGTGAATATTTTCGAAATTGAAGAGTGAGTCTGATGTATTCGGAGAAATTTATTAACTTCAATAATTTCAGACATTCACTCATATGGTGTTCACTCTGATCTGTGAAACATATTCATTGTTGTGGTTTCGAGTGACAGTATTTTCATTACCGCTTCGAGTATAAATATTGCCATTCCTTACTCCTCACGTTTTGAGTCAATCCAAGACATTTAAAGAGTATCCAACAAGAAGAATTTATCCCACGGTCTTTATCACATTGATCCCAATCAGTTATCTGACTTGCGAAAAGTGATTTTACCGGATCTTGATAAGTCATGCAACGCAACATGGCAGTCAGGATGTTATTAATAATTAAGACTCGATAACATCACTTTATATAAACCAGGTAATTGATTGGGGTCGACCTGATCAGGACCATAGGATAAATTTGTAGTCGGAGAATTCGTTAATTTTTATATTCATTTTCTAATTCGTTTACTGATAATTTGTCGTGAACAAGATTATCCTTCGCTTATGTTTTACCTTTCTTTTTGACCAAAGTCGGGTAGAATCTATAGGTTGTAAATTAACAATATCGATCGGTATTACTCTGACAAAGGCAAGTGCAGTCAACGCGATGTCTCTACATCGAATACAGAAATTTCCTTCTTTCGATCAACATCGTTTGTTGAATTTAACTCGTCGACTTGAGCAGCTCGCCATAAACTGCGTGTTCTTTGTTCGCCTCTGTACGTCAGACTGTTCTTTATCAGCAATTAACCGCGAGCAATCTCGGGGGCGGACCACCGAGTGCGGGCTGCATGCATAGTGAATCGGGGTTGAGGACCCGTATAGAGCGTGAAGTTTACCTGCGACACAGCGTGTTTATACGGCCGCGGGCGTACCGCTCCGCAGGAATTTATGCCTAAAAGGAAGCGGTCGGTGGCCGGGATCGCCCGGAGGCGTCCGACCGACCGACCGAGGCGATCGCTCCTAGTCGTCTTCGAGATTGACTGGGCGTTGGCTTCGGGCCCCGTCTCGAGCTCCCGCTTCGCTCGTGTAATCGGCCGGCCTGTGCTCGCCTCCGGGGAGCGAATCTCCGTATCTAAATGGCGCGCCGGTCCCGGCCCTTCCGCTTCCTCTTCGCGGGCGATCATCGTCGATCGACGTCTAGTTAGAAGGAGAGTTACGGGACGCCCGTGTTCGCAACTGTATACGCGCGCAACGGTAAAGGAGGAAGGAAGCATAAGTTTTCTTTTGCCCAACTAATATACACTTACGAAACTATAAGTAGCAGGTATACAGTGGAGACTTGGTGGGATAAGAAACAGGACAAGAGGATTAGCGCAAGCTAGTGCAGAGAGAGTGCGGCGAAGAAGAACAGACTAATACTTATAAAATAAACTGCGCACTCTTACGGGAATCTTGATGACAAGATTGGAGAACAGAGGTATGCTAAAAAAAATTCACACACACCTTGGTAGAAGCCAATCAGAACTTGTGCTGGTAGAAAAGTAGAAACTGCCGACTACTAACGCGAATCGTGATTGGCTTTTGTCTTTTTGCTTTTCTGCTAAGGTGTGGATTTTCTCTAAGTCAAATGCATCTCCTGTCATACAGTACTCCAGGAGGGGACGATGTAGGAAAAATAAAAGAGAGAGTAAATACAGTGAAAGAAAGAGAGGATTGATCATGTGATCGCTTCTCCTTCTTCGTTCTCCCCGCCATCAATTAGACAATTTTAGACAAGGGAAATATCTTACTCTCTATTATCTTCTCTTACTAAGGCTGATTTCGTTCCTCCTACAGCAATGTACAGTCTATTCTGCATGTCCATGGAACGAAATAAGGAGAGAGGTTGACAGAGAAGTAATAGAACGATCGAGACTATCGATCGTTCCGACCGACAGAGTCCAGTTAGACGTGCGCTCAATTTCGAATGGTTCGGCAACTATTGACTGTTATTCTTTCAGAATGCATGAGGCACCATGATGTGTATGTGTGCTTATGTGTGTGTTTATGTGTATGTGTGTATGTGGTTCACGGTAATATCATAGAAATGTTTCTTCGAAAGGTTTAACCGACGATTCCATAACCACAACGTACTTAGCAGCTTTGCATGCAAATCCCTGTTGCTTTATACTTCACTAACTCTCGTGAGAGGAAGTCCGCGCGCTGTTAACCACTTTCTCTGGGGCACCTCTCTGGTCTGAATTTTAATTCGTTTAAAATATTGATAATTCGCTTTCCGCGCTGCCCCTCCTCCCGCAGAGCGGCCGCTTACCCCGTCCGACCTTCGAGAGCGTCTCGTACGGTTGTTGGCGTTAAATTGATAAATCGTCTCGGGAATTAGGATGAGAGATACTGTCAGGTCGTCGAACAAACTACTCGGACGATTTACCGCTTAGATCAATCCTGCGGGATTAAGTAGGGATTGACCTCGTCTTGTAGAAGGTATGAACGTCTCGAGCGCGAGTATCACATCAGGGTGGGATGGTTTGTCCAATGTCGTATACGTGTGCTCGCTTGATTTCTTTTAAATGCAGCAATAAGAAGAAGTAGCAATAAGTAAGCAATAAAAAAGAAGTAGATTCACTTGGCCGTCGTCACATGACTTCCGACGTATAAACGCCGTTTTCGAGCTGAACGATTCGTTAGAGTGATTTTCTACTGGCGCGCCGTTTAGATTCACGCTTTCGCGGCACATTGCGTACGAACTATTTGAATTTCTGACAGAAGAATTATGTCACTGGGTTCCCGAGTTATCTACGAAAGTTGCGTGAAAAGTATCCGCACCGGGGTGCATCGGGATTCTTTCAGTCGCAGGTCTTCGATCATAATGCGGTCACGTGGCCGAAGCGTTTAGGACACGTTTCACAGGTATGCCCTAACGTGAACAGCCCATAGAAATCGTACCGCCTTTAGAATCGCTCTCCCCGAGCCGGGCAGGTGTGCGATCGGCGGTATGGGAAAATCCGGCAAGATGATCACTAAGATAAAACCACCCCGACGAGAACGTCTTGGAATCAGAAGGAAGCTACGGAGTATTCCAGATCTCCTTGAGCGCTCGCACTTCCGACTAAATCGACGGGAGCAAAATGACAATCGGAAACGACGATTAAAACGACATGTGAAATAAGTTACGTATTGCTGTGAAAAAAATATTTAAAAATTTGTGTGTTATAAAGTTTATTCACAGAAAGAAACTTTATACCACCCACAAAAAAATTTTCAAGTATTTCTTCTCAGTGCAGAAAACATGAAGTCAGCATTAGTAAGAGAGAACAATAGAAAGTAAGATGCTTTCCCTCCGTCTAATTGTCTAGTTGTTGGCGAAAACGAAAAAGGAGAAGCAACCACATGCGTCGTTTTTTTCTTTCTTTACATTTCACTCTCCCTTTTGTTTCTCCTATATCGTTCCTCCTAAAGTGTAACAAAGGAGCATTTGATTTAATATATCTCTGTCCTTCAATAATGTCGCCCCGCAAATTATTCTACAAATCTATGGACGCGACGTGTACGTCGAACGCGTTAACGCACCTCGCGATTTCGCGGAAAAACGATCGGCGCGCACCGCCTGTTTTATTTTCACTTTTTCATCGGAGGAAGATGAAGCTGCGAAAAAAATGGACCGCTGCGAACTGTGATGCAGGAGGGAGGGGGTTGAGAGGGGTGAAGGCAAAAACGGCGAACATTGGGACGACGATCCGGCGGAATTACGTCTCCTTTGAAACGTGATTACGCCATAGAAAGCGCCCTCAATGCGCCTCCTTCGTGCGGACTCGAAATTTCATCCCTGACGCGGCTGCATACCAGGAAGCGCAGTCCTTTTTCCAGGGAGCGTTGGTACAGACGTTGCAGACGGCGTTGCGCGCGACGTAGCCGCGCGTGAATGGCCGCTCATTTGCATAAAGTTTCGTGTGTAAATCGCGGCCGGGGATGCGTGAAACGAGTCCGGTGTCCTGCACGAGACGGGACGACACCGGGTCTGCAGGAGGATTAATGGCGACGAAGGGGAACGGTTAGCGAGCGAGCAACCCTCGCGCGTTCATCAAGCGCGGTGACTCCGATGCGGCTTACGCAACCAGCTGCGATAATAACCAGAGTGGGGTGAAGTATCGGATAATTGGATATTTAGATGACGCGCGGCAACCCCCGTGGCGATTTTACGGAAAAACTCGATTGTCTTATCACCTGCGAACGCGTCTCGATTAACGTAATATGTTATATCACAGCTTGATGTATGTTAAACTAAGACTGTCGTGTCTTATTAATTTATGCATAAACCATGATCGCATCTATAAAAACAAATGTATGACCGTCAGAGGATAAACGAGGCGAAGTACAAAATGTACGCGCGAAAAATTGCGTTATTCAATGTATCTTCTTGGCTATTTCGGCAATTAATCTGTCGAAAAAGTTGCCGTAAAAAATCACAATTGGATCAATCATTTTTCTAAATGTCTCCCAGGCAAAGTAAGCAGTTTCGCGATAAAACGCGTTTAAAGTGTCAGAGTATTGCTTATCACCCGCGCATTTTCGGCCGGCTTCCGCGTTTGCTCGCGAGCCCGCATTGCGGTGCATACATTAACGTCGATGAGGGATGCGCGTCTCATCGCGGGGCAGGGTGCACCGGCGAGTATCAAAACGCGATAAATCAGCGGGCCGACGTTTCTCGGGGGCTCCTAGTGAACTCGCTGGAAGGTAGTTACCCTCGTCTCCCTGCGTTGTTGCTGCGTCTTGCGGCGGAGTATCGCCGAGCTGCGTTGACGAAGGGAGGAGAGGAGAAAGGAGAGAGGGCGGCTAAAACCGACGAGGGTCGTAACAGGGCCACCCCTGGTCGTGTGTCGGACAATGCGCTCACCCTCCCCGCGCACCGACCTCCTTCCCGCGCGTGTGCACCTTCGGAAGAAACCCATGAGATCCCGCTTTCCCACGACTCCTCCTACGACCGTTACAGGTTTCCTTTCCAATCCCTTTTTTGCCTCCTCGCTTTTTCCTCTCTCTCTCTTTCTCTCTTTCTTCCTCCGCCCCTCTATTTTTCTACCTCTCTGTCTCTCTTTTTTCCCGATCCCGCTCGCGCAGTGGATGATCTTACCCAAGCCATGAGACGCACGTGTGTGCACGCATCTCGTTGCTTGACGAGGCAGGGGAAGGATACACCGAGGGATGAAGAGGAATGTCGAGACTCCTTCGGCGCTTTACATGTGTTCGACGACGACGAAGGGTTGATCATAATCGAGCGCGACGTCTGAAAATGATGGAAGGTAATCTGAAGGGAGCCCACAATCTCTGATAACCTTTCTTTCTCTTTCTTTCCCCGCTTTTTTTTAGAAATTAAGTCACTTTTTCTTGCTTCGCAGCTATTAAATTAATAGGAGCTATGAATGTTTGTATGTTTGTGCGCATATTGTATGTATATGCAGTTTGTGTGTATAGCAGTGTTCTACAACAAAAATTGTTCTTACAAAATGTATTGTTGTGAATAGACGTGTGATGTGCAAATAGATTGTTTTTCGTATCATGAAGTTAACGATTTATTATATTTTGTAATATATATATATATATATATATATATAAATAAATTCTTATTTTTACGGAAGCAAGCGATTATTGCGCGAAATGTTGATTATTATGCATGTGAAATCCGTCGTGTTGGGTCCGTTCGTGTCTGTCTCTTCGTCATCGAAGAAACGTAATCCATTCATGGAGCTTCGAAAGTGACGTCCATCAGGGAACGTTTCTTCTCTTCGTATAGTAAGGACGGGGAAAAAAGTGTGCGGTTCCTCATGACACGCGACATCCCGGAATTTCAACAGCGTGCTTTTATTAAGCCACTTTCACCCTATTATCATCAAAAGTCCGAGACGATTATTATCGTCAGCGTCATTCTTCTCCTTATTGCACGTTAAGGATCGATTAGGGCTCGCAGGTGGTCGCCATCATGGAAATTGCTTCTACGAACTTTGTGGGACGCACGTGTGCGCTAATGATGGTCTCCGTTTCTTCACGAATTCGTTCCGTTCAAAGTTCCGAAGGAAGCTCCGATCTACCACAGTCGCTAACGAGAGCGTTGCAGTTCTGTGTGAGATTTCGGTATCTCGTTTGTCTCTCGCGGTAAACTACGATATAGCGTGACATTAACAATAACGACGTGAAAGAAATAATCCCGGGAGAGATTCAATCGCTTTCATTTTATTTTCGTGGGCTTTTAACGAACTATGAATTCGTGGCAAACACGAAAATTGGAATTCAAAATTATCGCGGATCTGGTAGTAAATCAAAAATATATCAGAGACGAAGAATTAGGACATTAGTAGAGATTATGTCGGTAAATTCGTTCATTTCATAACAAATCTAGCAGATACATTCGACGAGGAAAACCCCAGAACTATATACGTGAAACACGGTCGATAACCGCCACCCAAAAATAACGTTTTTGTCATATGCGGACCAACGACCGCAACCTTTCGAGACTTTTAGAATTGCGGTCAAAGAACACGCATGGAACATTTTCGATAGTGGGCTACTTGGTGTATATCGGAAGATTGTCGGAAGAAAGACGCAGCAAATGGTGAAAAGGAAAAGAAAATCTAACGGGGGAAATAGCACGCTGGTATAAAGAAAAGCATGAGGGTGAAACGTGCCGCTTATATATATATATATATATATATATATATATATATATATATATATATATATATATATATATACACACACATTATATATATGTATATACATATATATGTACATATATATGTTCCAACGTAAGTGTCCTTTGTACCTGAGGCTTGCGTAAGAGAATTTTCTCATAGAACTGCGCGGCCCGCGAGCGACGGTGTCCTACATCAACAACGGGAACGAAAAACGGTTCTGTCAGAAAATATATTGTCCACTTCTTAGAAATCAGAATCACCGCCTTTCCACGTTCTTTCATCCCCTTCCTCGAGTTCCTCACGTTTCTTCTTCAGAGCTTCACCCTCTTTTTGCCAGTGACAAAACTTTTGAAATAGTCTCGGTCGTGCGTCCATGCGTTAAGCTTTTTTTTACACCTTTCTCCCCGTAAATCATAAGTTCAAAGAAAGCGCGCGCGACCTCTGAAGCATATATAATCGATTTTTAGTTTTCCCGAGCGAGCGAGCGAGCGAGCGAGAGAGAGAGAGAGAGAGAGAGAGAGAGAGAGAGAGAGAGAGAGAGAACGATCAGCCTTTGTAAAACTTAAGGAAACGTATTAGTTATGATCGAGTCGTTTGTTTTATTAATCGTTGTTATGAAATGCCGCAATTGATTTCTTTTTCATTTTTATAAAATCTTATGTGAAAATAAAGAAAGATAAATTAAGAAAATATGAAAGACACTACTCGATGTTTCCTATGGGGAAGTCGGGGATTGCGTCTTCTTATGCGTCGGAATTTTTTTTTTACACCGTGTACGTATGAAAAGAGCAAAGAACCGATATAACGGAATTAAGAATCCGATTACGCCGACCGATACTTTGGGTTAGGAGTTAAGGACAGAACGAGCGAGTGTTCCTAATGAGTTAGATGAGCATCGGTGAAGTAAGTAGCTGCGTGGCGAGGAATGGCGAGGCGTAAATCAAACAACGAATCGCCTGAGAGCGTCGTCCTATTAGTATTTACGGAGAAAATGTCAGAGCGACAACCGATCGCGGACTCTTCGCGCTTCCACCGCACCTTTAAGCCACATTCACGTCACTTACGTAACACGATGAACTCTCGTGGAGCGTCCTTTCTCTTCCTTTCGACTATCTCCGTCCTTCGCCAGTGGCGTCGATACGACGAGGCTACGAAATCGGAAGAAACGATCGGTCGGTCGGTCGATCGGTTGGTCGGTCTGTCGGTCGTTCTTGCGAGAGATGTTCCCGAAGATACACATTACCGGTTCTGATATCCCGATCTCGATCTGAAAATATTATGATATAACGAACAAAACAATTGTACACGCGTTCACCACGATTGTTACACTCAAAGCCGAATTAATCGCGGCAAGAAATTAATAAATGGATTGGTCACTTTTTTCTCAGTAAACTACTTTACCTAAATTTTATTTGACTTGAAATATTCCACGTGCATCATACTATTATACATGCAACAAACTTACTGTAGATACTTATTTATGTGTTTATCATCTCCTTGTGTTAATTTCACACATAAGCAATTTCATTTTAAATTCCAATATCCGATTTTATAGACTACACTTGCAGCAGTCTTTGAACTCGAATTTAAGTACAGAAATCAGTGCAATTAAAGGGAAAGATGGTTCTTCGACTTTTAAAACACCACAGTTAGTGAAAGTTTTAAAAGCTTCAGTTTCCTCTCAAATATTATATTTAATATTTTCCGCGATTTTTTTCGCTCCCATAACACAATTGGAAATTTTTCACACGGGGAAAATCGACAATACATAGCGAGTATGACACCGCCGTCGATTCTACGCCGTTGTAGCACGTTCCACGGTCCTCTTTCGATTCTCGGGTACCGTCTTCTCACCCACGATGCGGCTTGCGCAACTTTATTCTGTTACTTCACGAGGATTTGCTCGCACGAAGCTAACCTATCCCCCCTCCGTTAGAGCAGAGATCGGCGCGGGTGCTTTGCCGATGTTGGGTAATCCGACAGCGGCAAGAACATCTTGAGGATGCATCCCGGATAGATTTATCGATAGCGGTATGTAGACGTACTGTTCGACGCGGATAGAGTCGCAACACGATTGAGCAGCGTGAGTCGTTGCTTTTCGCGTTCCAACACGACGAATCTGACAAGCAAAGCTGTCGCGATGCAAAAAAGTGCAATGTGCCTTACGAAGATTAAGACTTCGTACATTAAGAAACTCCAAGTTCGACTCTCCGACTATGGGTCCATTCGAGAGAGTCGACCAAAATTGAAATAAGAAAATTGTTTGAAGACCAGATGACCGAAAACGCAACAAAATATTTATATTAATTTTTGCACAAGTGCATACTTTTTTCACAACGGATGTGAATGTCTTTTGATGTTGATCGATATAACGTAAATGTATAACAAGAAAGTTTACGCGGATTGTTTCCGCAACGCGCGAAAATGTATTCTATGTATTTTGTGAAAGAAAAAAATGGTTTTTTTGATGAAATATTTAACAAGTAACTGATATGGGAGATCTTACGCATTTTGTTCTTTTTAAATCTTTGTAATATCTTAAGAATTTTTTTCTGTTAGTTATTATAAAATTTCGACATCTCACAAGATCATGAGAGATTATAAGGTTAAAAAAATTATAAAAGTATAACCACATACAACAAAAAGGAAAGAAGAAAAGAATCCAATAGATTCCATTATATCAGTTACGAGTTAAAGGGTAGCCGACGAACTTTCGGCACGATACATCGAAAATGCGTCGACAAATCCTGACATCGACGTCGTCGATGGGAGCGAGCGATGGCGCGCGCGCACTCGCGTCGAACAACTCCGGCGTGCATCCTTACAGCATCCTTTCCCTTTCATCGTTCAGCTCGCCGGGAGGTGTGAACGGACCTTTAGCCGGCCAGAGTACCGATCCACGGTGGATTATTTCATAAGCGTTCCCGATACGGAAAAGTTCATCCTGCCGCTTGCTCCGCGCGAGCAGGCAGGCGATCCCAGGTTGCGCGGTTGCGCAAAGCCAATTACGCCGATGCCGAGGATCCTGGAGGAAGAGGAGCGTGTGGCCGACAGCCTCGATGACGCGTAAAACCGGAAGCCGGCGCCGTGAGATCGCGAGGAACCGGAGAGACACGATCGCGGATCGAGGGGCCGCGCGTGGCGCAATGCTGCTCGAGTGACCTTCTTCTTCGTTTTCCTCGAGGATCCTCGGAGGTCGCTCGTGACCATCTGATTTCTCCGCATCGAAAAGGAAGAACACCACGTACGACGTTCGCTTTCGGTTCCTTCTTTCGCGAATCAAATCGTATCCAATTGTAACAGCTTGCGCGCACTCTCTAAATTTCTTGGAGTGGAAGAGATCATTCAAAAGTGGCAGTATTTTCAATTGAACCGACAGTGAAAATACTAAAACACTCGAAATCGCAAAAGTGAATGTTTCACCCAAGCTTAGAGTGGATTCTAAATCCGCATGAGCGAACGTTTCAATCGTTGAATATGTTTCTGTGAAGTATATATACACAATCCGGCATAATAACCTTAACATTTATTGGGCCCAAACGAATTCCTTTGTACGCGATATGTGTATGTATTTATGCATCATGACTGTTGATTATTCCGACGGAGCCGCTTTCTCAAAAGTATCAACAGTTATGATGCACGAATATCGTGCGTAATTGAGAAATTTGTTTGGAAACTAGACCTAATAAATGTTGAAGCTGCTATACCGGATACGCAGTGAATATCAGATTGACTCTTTAATTCCAAGTGAAAATATTCACTCAACGATTCAGAGCGGAGAATTCACTCTGTATAATTGAAGAATCACTTGAATTCGAGTGACTCGGTGGTCGTCGTGGTTTCCGAGTGAAATTTCACTTCAAGAAATTTAAAGAGCTTAGTGAATATGAAAAGGGATGGTTGTTGTAAATCATTGTTTATCCATCTTTCCGCAATTGATTAAATTTTCCACCGCCATTCCTCAGCACCTTCATTCAAGCAAACAACATAATAATTTGTTGCTCTTCTTACTCTCAAAATTTCGTGAAATTTCTCCCGAGAAGTAGAGTGACAACCGAATCACTGTTCTCAACGAATTAAAGCACGAAGGAAAGAAATAAGACTGTCATTCGTTTCCAGTTAATGACTCACAACTGAGATAAAACCAAAAGATCAAGAGCATAATTTCACTAATAATCCGATACGCGCCATTCATTCGTCATCTCGCAGGATCGATATCTAATTACCGATGTCCGATTTCATGCAATTCAGATTAACCCCGTGCGAGCGCGTGGTATTCGCGATAGATTTAATTAAAGTTCGTTAGACCGCTAATCGATTTTGCCGACGTAGTGCCGTCGTTCGCTTGATCCGAGGGAGCCACATTTAACGACACGGATCGAAATATCTGTAATCGATGCAATTAGGCGTCTTTAAACGGCGCGGTTCAGAGCATCGGCCTCGTTACAGGAGAGTATCGCGTTTTCACGGATGCAGAACGCCGCAGGTGACATCGTTCCCCGAATATATCGCTGCCAATCATCACAGTCCGTTATATCGGAAATCGTAAGGAAGGGTTTCTGTCGATGGGGTCATATCGATAATCCAGATTACGAGGCGATAATTGCAATCGCTCCTAATAAATGCCAAGTCAATTAAAAAGAAGCGCCAACAAGCGATTATCGTATTATCCGATCTTCGACACGGATTTTCATCGCTCTCGCAATTTTTCTCTTGAATGTCTCGGATGCTATCTCTTCGTATAGAAACAGCTTCTTTTTTCTAGTTAGTAATTTGACCAGGGCTTCTGGTTACTGGCCAGTTTAAGCGATGCTTACTTCGCTATTGAATGGTAAAACTAGTCCTTTTCTGGCCAGTTTCTAACTACTTTTTGATCAGTTTTTAACGAAATTTTTTTGTATAAAATCCTCTCAAGTAGTTTTCATCGTTTGATTTTACATGGTGAAATATTATATACAATGCAAAAAATCATATAAAACTCATGTTGGAGAAAATAATATTTTCACGCGCAAATTCATTCATTACTGAGATGGTTCATTATTGAAATGACCATTTTTTCTTGTCAGTTTCTGGCCAGTAACTGGTCAAGAAACATTGGCCAGAATTTTCCGAGATTTCACTAGACAAAAGAACTGTCTAGCATTTACTTACCATTTTCACAACTTAGTTTTCTGGCCAGTTACTGATCAAGGAATACTGATCATTTTCTTGTTCAGTTTCTGAACAGTTATTGTTTAATAAATCCTAACTAATAAAAATTAGCCAGTTTCTGGCTAGTGACGAGTTTTATCTGGAAATGCTTCTACTTGGGGTGATATTTGAAGCCTCTTAAGCTCTCCAAACCGACCGCGACGCAGGTCGATAATGGGAGGTCAAAGTTTCGTGACCGGCGAGAAACACTTCGCGAGGCGACTACTTAACAAGATTTCTCGTGAGATTTACGGAAAGGCATCAGAAACGGGCCTGCAATTGCTGATGGCTTCTAAGGTGGGCGCATTATCATCATCATCAACAATATCATCATCATCATCATCAGTATCATCATCATCATCATCACCAGCACCACGGTCGACATCATCGCGCAGCAGCGACCTGGACCGATTCACACACCATCCACGCGCGGGGAAATACCGAACGGACCGCGATCACCTCATCCTCGGGCCGCAAATTGCTTTTCAAACCGCCTCCTTCTACGTGGTCCCCACCCTTGCATGCGCGTTCACCGCCATCGTCCTCTGCGTCGTCCTCTTCTTCTTCTCCTTCATTTTCAACGCATCCGGCGATTTGCGTCCCGTATCTGCCTCACGAGGCATCCTGAATGCCATACTGGCCATTCGTTTCTTCTCCGATTCCGCTGGACGATTCAGATTATGACGCTCGCGGCTAGATGAACGAATTTGCGCTTTAGCGGCTCACGCGAGATCATGAGCCGGCAAATCGCACGATGCGGCATTATCGCGAAAAACGTCATTTCCTGCGAGCAAATCCGCGGAGCGAGGACCGTTAGCTTCTCAATCCTCGAAATCGAGATTTCCCGTTAAGAATACCGTGCCGCCGCCTTTGTCATCCGCCTCCGTCTGAGATCCGTAGGATCAAAGGGGCACGAGGAATGTCCGGAGTGCGGGTGCAGCGGCGACGCGGAAAACGGAGAACGCGGGATACCGGAAGAGGAACAGGGAACGAGAAGAGGAGAGAGGGATAATTGGCGGGGCGATTAGATCGACGAACGACCGGGCGCGCGATTACGTCAGACGTTGCTTAATATCTTCATGCGAACCGGTACTCGGCGAGGAGGTCTCGATTGCACCAGGTGTAGACACGAACGAGTCGTGCCCGTCTTCTCTCCTCCTCGAAAGTCTGCGCACGTTTTCTCCGGATGAAAGAAGGAGCGAGAGAGAAAGATGGAGAAAGAGAGACAGGGGGGAAAGGGAGGGAGGGGGAGGGAGAGAGGTAGAGATCGGCTAAAGGTTCGACCGCGCCGTGTGCTCTTCGCCGCTCGCGCACTCCCGGACATTTATGCGAGACGAGATAAATGCATCTGGCATCGTGTGGGTGCCGAGCGGATCTATCCTTAAGCGGCGTTGCATAAGATCGGCGCGATTAGATGCAATCCGAGGAGACTCCGAACCGTCCGCGTCGAGATGAAAGGCGGCAGGTGCTAATTATTTTCGCAATGCGGATCTGCGCGGAATTTTGTCACTTCCAGTTGTATATGTTAAAGAAATAACGGTAACGAGGAAACTGTTCTCGGTAGAAGCTACTCGTCCAATACTTCAATATGAGCGCGATGATATCATACTCAAAAAATATAACTTCATCCTTAGCGAAACTCTGAATCTCAGGAGATTTTTATCTTTCACATGGCCTCAAGAGAAAATTCTTCCAGAATCAAGAGAAAAAAATATTCTAAATACAATATTCTTGAAGTTAGGGAAATTTCATCTACAGTACACAAGTCTTGTCTTCTCAATATAAATTTTTTCGAACAAAAAGACGTTCTCTATTTCAAGGAAATATATTCCTCTTGGTTTAAGAGGAAGAAAATTGAAATAACATCTAGTAGATTTCCGATTAGTAGTTCACTTCGGAGTTTAAGAAAAATCATCTAGATCTATTTGTTTTTATATCTAACTATGTGTGTGCCGAGTAATTATTATCTGGATAGAGACCAAATTTGAAGTCGATCTTTGCCCGACGAGAGAGTTCAATAGGACATCGTCCTTTCATCAAATTCTTTCAATTTTTAACGCCGTACATTTTGTAACGGAATCCTATTAGAGATCAAAATTTATTCAATTCCCGCGTCCCAACTTGCACATTTCTAATTTCCTATAATTCAAAGATCAATTCTAATCGGTCATAATTCAAAGATCACCGCGAATATGTGCTCGTCGTCTCGATCGAAGCGCGACCGACACCGAATAGACGTCAGTCGATCCGAATTCGCGAAGAGAGGATGGTCCCCGTGTGGAGTAAATGAAGAGAGAAACGTGTCCCTCTTTCTTCGCTGTGCATGCACGGTGGCGTAAAATCCGCAGTTGAGACCGAGAGGAAGCAGGATTTCTTCGGCTGACCCGACGGAACGAGCTCGCTCACGCGTCCAATTGCACAAGTCCCGCTTTCCTCGTGACATAATATTATTTAACCCAGAATAATGCCGGCGTGCCGGCGCTTCTTGCGTAACGCCGAGTACTGCCGACGCCGCGTGCCGGTATTTCGCGGGACTGGTATGAACCGGGCCCGCGCCGATTCTTTTATTATATAAAACCGGCACACCGCAGTCACACCACACCGTACCGTACCATACCACACCACAACACAACACAGCACAGCACAGCACACCTCACCACGGGGCTTCACGCCACCACGCCTCGAGGAAGGGGCCCGGGTGTCTCGAAGGGGGCCCCTCCCCGTATCAGGAAGTCGAACTCGCGGAGTGGTAGCGAGATACCGCGAGAAAACTTGCGGGTTCTCTTTCGCTCTTTGCTCTCGATCGGATCGGCTCGGCCGTCGGCTCTCCGCTCGGCTTTAATTATAGAAATCGATTTATGTAACCGACGGGATCGGACTCCGGATGCTTTACCATGTACGGAAGGGACCGACGTTGTCGAATATATCGGGGCGCGTGGCACGAATCAGCCATTTCCGGAGTAAAAGGAGAACCTTGTTGTTCACCGTAGTTAATTGATTAGGTGCGTTACCCTTGTTTTATTTTCTTCATTTTTTCGCTGTATTTGATTGGTTTCCTTTGTATTATTCTTCGTACGTTCGTCGGAATGTATTCTTAATACACTTTCAACATCGAGATTGTGTATCGTTTCGAATAAACGCGAGAGAAGAGTGTGCGTGTTGTTAGGCAAATTTAAATGTCATATTCATAGTAAATCGACAACTTTCATGGATGCGAAGTAAAAGAGAGAGGGTGAAGATTTCGTATTTATTAGAGAAGATCGGATCTAAATGAGATATGTTGCTCATGTGTTTTTTTTTTAGTATTTATCTTAAGAGGTACAATGGATACAAAATCACGAAATGATCCTTTTAGAACATAGATATTTTTCATTCAATTTCGTTAAAATCGGAATAATATTACTGTTAAGAAATAGAAAACTGATTTAATAGAGTATTAATATTCTTCGTCATGAGTGAATAAAGCTAAGTGACGGGTTCCTAGCTGGGATGAAATTTCTTGCAAGTGTACGATATACTGTCTCGAATGATAAAAGCAAATTTCATTTATAGAATAATTGAATCGAGCATGTAAGTGGACAAGGTAAAATTGGCTCATAATTAAGGATTCGCAGGAGGGCCTCTCGCGGAATTCTAGAACTAATCAAGATACATATTTTATATATGATCTTCTTATCCTGCGCGACACTAGGCAACTGAATCCGGTGCCAAGACAAGATGCTGCATGTTGTTGCATATATTTTGGTTATCACAAAACAAAATATTAACAGAATCGTGGCAGGCATTAACACATAGAAGAAGGCTGCTGCTTCTATTATGTTTGTGTGTGTGTGTAGTTTATCGCAACAATTAGTTGTGTGTCTAAGAAATTGTAACTTCAAAATTTTGAAAAATATGGGTCATCTAGCCCCGGTTTTCTCTACGTGTACTTAAAATTTTAAATGCGCACACACACGCGTATATGCGCGCCTACAAATGTTTTTTTCCGCGATCGACTGCGAGATACCGGGTATCGTTGGGAACAAAGCGCTCGTTAGCATACTTGCGATAATGCTGGCGGGACCGCGGCCGCTTTTCGCACAAAAATCGACACGTCGTAATTTCCATTGCGCTTCGGGATAAAGGGATTACGTCAAACACGCCGTTCCGCAATAACGACGATAAGCGTAAATAGCTTTCGGTAATGGAGCAGCCCGGTGCAAAGGGCGCACCACGTGCTAATTTCGATAAAAAGGGTCACGTTCTCTAGAAAATGAGCGGCCCAGAGCGAGAGCCGCGTTTATAGATGCTTGAGACGTCAAGTTGTCTAGCCGGCGATGCCCAAGTAATTCCTGATATTAACGCGTATATTCGTATATGCGGTCGAGCGACCGGCATGACTTTGTAATGGCGGGTCGTGTTGGTTCTCACACAGTCGGCATTCGTACGTGTATGAGCACAAAAGGGTCTTGCTCCTCGAAGCCTACGGCCGACACGATTCACCCTGTGATCTCTCAATAAGCGAGCTAAAAATTATAATCATATAGCTCTTATCGGGTTTATTCCGACTTCAGCTAATGAAGTTATGTGTTTCAAGATCTCGTCTTCTTATTTTAAGAAGACTTTTATTAAAACGTCAGGTATCGCCCCGGTTCAGTAAGATGAAATATAATTGGAATGTAGAGCTACACGATATAATTAGGTATAACGTAAAGTGTAATGAGGAGGAAGAAATGAGAGACAAAAATTTCTCCCTATAAGAAGAACGCTTTAAATCGCGAAACGTTATAATTGATATTTTATTGGCGTGAGTTCTAGTTAGTTAAGTAAGTTATGTAACGAGTAAGCCACACACACACACACACACACACACACACACATATATATATATATATATATGCACTTAGCTTATGGTTAAATAAATCCCGGAAAGATAGCATTGAGTTCTCGCCGCTGCAGAAAACAAATCGAAAAACAAGGCGGACGAAGGAACAGAAAGACGAAGTGAAAAGAGACAGCAGAAAGATGTAAGAGAAGAAAGGTGGTTGTGCTCGTTCCGATCTGTATTAACTGCGACTCACCTTAAAAGGGATTTCATAGTAAATTAATGTTGGCAATAGTTTCCGGTAATTTCTTGGGTATCTACTTATAATGTCAAGCGGTGATTCTAGACCGCTCCTACATTTTGACGTCTTAACACCAGCTAGGTGCGCGTCTTTTTAATCAAACGTTTAACCATCTCAATAAAGTAGATACGAAGATTAATATCCTAACGATAAAAGCAATATCCAGGCTATTAGTATTGGATGAAAATCACCGATTGTCTGCCGGTAAATGAGATATAAAACAAAATCAAAACAGCACATAGGAAGTGGAACTCACGCATTTGAGTGAAGATGATTATCGATTTTGGAGAATTCCGTCGTTGAGACGATCTTTTTCCAGCTTCGGACATTGATCGTGAATAAAAGTATGATAAAAGCTAATCTTGAGCCAATCGTAGCGCGAGTCATAGAACTGCAAATACAATTTTGTTTAATCATTGCTCAATGTTAGAATTTTCAAATCGAGTGAGATATGAAAATATATCACGAGTGACGAAGTAGGATGGGATCCGCGCGCACCTTCACCTCCTGGGCTTTCAACGTGTTTTTTTGTTTCGCGATTTCTCCGTTAAGAATTTTTACGACGATGATCGTCGCTACTTCTCAACTCGTTAAATATCGTTCCCCGACGGATCTCCCATCGACAGCCGACGAAGGGATCGATTATAGTATTTACCTTTCATTATTCCTCACTTCTCGAGTTCGCCTGTAAGCGGTTTGACCTTACGAGGATAAAAGACGGATTCTACGCGGACGACCGAGCGTGTCCCATGAGGCATTAGTATTCTAGCGGGTGTGCGAGGCTGGTTGTACGGTGCTAGTACTGGCGAGGCTACGTGCACGCGTGAGCGGCGTGCCAGTGCGTGAACCTGTGCGTGCATCGCTAACGCGATGCGTGACTCGCCGTGATTCGGCCCTAAAGGTCGACAGCGCGCGAGCGGCGCGAGACGCGCGCCTTCGACGTAACTGTCCCCTGACTTTTTCCTGTCACCAGGTGAAAAGCATGGTTTTCACGAAAAATCAACGCGCGTCCCTCTTTCTCCATGCCTCTCTCTTTCCCTCTCCCTCTGTTTCTCTCGCCGTGGCGCGCCGAGGAACGACGCTGGAACGGCAATTGGAATCTGTTGCACGTAGAGGCGGACTTGGTGCGACTCACACTCAGTTTCATCATCGGCAAAGGATTCGCGTCCGCATTCGCGAGGATCGCGGCCGCAAAAATCGGGCTTGCTTCGCTGCAAATTGAATAGAATTGCGCGACAGACAAAGACGAGAGCGTTACGGGACGCCGCTACGTCTCTGTGCCGTTCGCTTAACCCTTCACGATCGAACGGCGGGATCGCCGGGAGATATTTACTCATTAGTCGCGTGCAATAACGCGCGATACGTCGTGAGGTTTGCATCAGAACATCATGTTGTCGCCGTCGTCATCATCGCGAGAGTCGCGACCTTAAGAATCTAGTTTATTTCGCAATAAATTCCTCGCTCGCGCGAGCGAACGAACGAGCGAGCGAACGTGCAATCGAAGGCGTATATATACGCGCCGCACGATGTGATTTGTGCCTCGTGCCGGCCCTAAAGGTCGAAGTGGAGAGATGCAACGGTGCACGCTTGTGCAACGGTCCTTTCTCGGTTTACGGATTTCTGCGAGGTTTTCTGCGCGCCCGCGGCGCGCGCGATGCCGGTCAGGTTGCACTTACCCTACCTACCTACCTATCTACCTGCCGAAGAGATAGAGCCACGCAGATGGAGGAGAGTGACTTCCTCGGTTCGGAGTCACCGTTAATGCCGAATTACCGAAGCCCAGCCGCGATGAGCATGCAACGCGCGGCCGGCGAGCCGAGGAATCGCGCGATCACGACGTGTGATTATTTCCGCACAAGCGCGCGTGATTAATGACAATCGCGCGATCGATAGCGAGATGTTTTCGGATACCTGAGATATTCCAACAATCTTATCCTAAAGAATCACCACATTCGGTGATGATCATTTTAAAGAATCGAATGTTCGGATTATGTCTGTCTTGCGTAAATCCAACTATCGGTGTGTCCCAAGGAAATTGGTAATTTAAGGGAAGAGAGATTGTTCGTTGCTTTCCTGTAGAATTAATAAACATTCTCTGTACGATATTTTAATTCTCAAGATGAGACGCATTTCCGCGTTGCACACTTGGGCGATTGCGAAGTGAGGAGGCACGTTGTAATTTCACGCGGAATGAAAATTCCTATGAGTTTGCCGTCCAATTCACGCGCCTCTCGCGCGCGATACGGGCTTTTGATGTAATCAAGTTGGCTAGGCGCGATCTTTTCAAAGCCGAGCATAGCATCCGGCGAATTACCGTCGAGCTGATATGACCGCGCGCTTTACCGGTCTGATTTACGACTGAATGTAATCCCAAGCAACCACGTATGAGCTGCGTCATTAAACTTGAACGGGAATCGAAGGAGAGCTTCGCGGTTCCGCCATCCCCGTTATTGGTTACTTCGCGCACTTGTATATCCTACTTTCCACGCAAAAAGAAAAATTATGCTACCGGCTCGCGAGCGCGAAGCCTCCGAACGAAAACAACGGCGACTTTGATTCAATTGCCGACGCGACGCGAGCGTTACTTCTTGAAATAAGCCGGTCGATACTCGCAGACAGTTATTACCAAATTCCGCTTGGTATATGACATAACTTGATACGAAATTTCACATTTAGAATACGAAGAAATCAAATCATCGCTCTAATTTCAGTGAACTCGCGCGCTGTCACCTCGCAGACGAAGACAAAAAAAGGCAGATAAAAAGAGGAAAAGGAACGCGCAAATAGATATAAATATTTCACTGCGTCGAATTCAAACTTTAGAAAAGAAAGCAATTAGAGACAAACTAGGAGCTGTCGATTGCCAAAGCTCCGTTCGAGTTGCGAATTCTTCAAAGGCGAAGTGAAAAAGTTAATGCGATAGCACCATTAATTACGAAACTGAAGATAGAAATTAGGTTTTCGCTACTGTCCACGGTAACCGATTGCAAGATAGTTTTTACGTGCTCCGCCGAAACCGGCGAAATTACATTTAACAATTCTGGAACGTACCGTAGCAGTCAATTAAAATTAAAATTTCCTGCATATGTATGAGATTCGCGGCGAATTTGAACTTTATAAAAAGAAAACTATTAGAGAGCTATTACGAATGGGGAGCTGTCAAAGCTTTGCTCGAAGCGCGACGTTAAAGACGAAGTCAGAAAACGATAACGCCGTTAATTGTTCTCTAAATTTCTCGGGATGAAAAGTGGTGAAAAGTATTTTTACTCAAGGCGATAATGAAAATACTGCCACTCGAAATCGCAAGAGTGAATGTTTCATTCAAGATTAGAGCGAATGGTGATGACTCCATATGTTTCAATCGATTGAATATATTTCTCTGGCGGTGGAATGCATCAGATTCACTTTTCGATTTCAAGTGAAAATATTTACTCAACGATTTAGCGTGGAAAATACACTATAGGAATGAAAAACAGCTCGAATTCGAGTGACTTGATTATACTCCGTTATTCGAGTGAAATCTTAACCTCTTAGCTACGGCAGGACTTTCCGCGAAGCTGTATCTCTGTACGGCAAAGTTCAACGCGGACTGCGCGAAAACAATGCAACACTGCGACTTATGTCTAGTAATGCTTTTCAGTATGCAAGTATATTAGAATACATTATAATAGTTTTTATATTAGAGTACATTAGAGTACATTAGAGTACATTATAATAGTTTTAGATGAATAAATTATAATTTATTAAAAATAAGAATGAGCCACTATAGTGGCGTACCGTCCAGAAAGATGATATACTCAAAAGTTACTATAGTGGCGTACAGTATCTAAGAGGTTAAGAAGTATAGAGTTTACAACGAAACTGAAGATAGCAATTAAGTTTTCACTGTTGTCCACAATAACGATTGCAAGGTAGTTTTTACATGCCTTGCCTGCGAAATTACATTTAATTACTCTAGAACGCATCGCAACAGTTAATTAGAATTGAAAATTCCAGCATACGTTAATGTCGAGGCTGCAATAGTTTCCGACGTTACAAACGATTCAAGTCGACCGTTGCTACCGCGGTAGAATCCGCGCGCTCCGACGCATAATTAATTATGCGTACGCTGCGTATCGATCAATCGTCCGTCATTCGTTTTCGCACGATGCGGCCTGATCGTCGTCGCTTGGCTGATTCTGTGCTATTCATCTTTCAGGCCTGTACTTATCCGCCGTAACTTCATCAGCTGATATCAGTTTTAAAATTCTACAAGAAATTAACGAACTGCGTTTTGTTTCCTTCTATTCTGTGCTTAAATTCTTTACTAAATAATTTGTTTATTTAGTTAAACGGGAATGTGTCCTATTGATGCAAGAAGAAAATCTAAAGACTACATAATGTATAAAAAAAGAGAAAGTAAAGGAAAAACTAGAATTTAATACATAAATACATATATAAAATATGTAAAAGAGCAATAAGATGAAAAAGAAGAAATTATAATTTATAGAAAACAGAAACTTAATCTAAAAGAATTGATTAAGGGATTTGTTAATTACAGCTTTAAATATATCTAAAGACAGATAGAAATTGACGGTATCATAATAATTCGCTAATATATATAAACGATTTAATGATTTGTATTTGTCATGCTATGCTATTCTAGAAAAAAGTTACAAGTTCTTTCAAAGATCTCATCAGGAATATTAAATGATATAAGTTTGAAAAAAATCAGAGCAACTTGCATGAAAACTTTCAGGAGTTTAAAAGAAATTATTTAGAGTTCTTCTAAATCTCTAAGGCGCCCCTAAAACCTAGTTCCGTAAGAAAAAAAATAAAGTAATAAAATAGAATAAATCTAGAAGTGATTAAGTATGAGCTTGTAATTATGATAGGTAATCATTGGTTTACCTTAGTGGAGATTGATCCTTCTAAAGAAACGATGTTAAGCACACTTTAGAAGGATGAAATGACTACTTCTGAAAAGAAGACTAAATGACAAAACCACATTCTGAGCGCGAAACAATGCACAATGTAAAGTTTCAAAGGTTACGAGCACTTCTAAGATAATTACGGTATCGTAATATAAAGCCAAGTATTTTTGTAAGCTATAGTCAAAATATCTTGACGTATTCTCGCGTTCTTTCAGGAGAAGGTTGGTATCCCCTGGAATTCGCAAGGATCAGAAACTTCGAGTGGTCGAGCTACGGTCGTCAGTGCTGGAAGACGCCGCTGGCTGGATAAGAAGCTGGCGTAATCCGTGAAAGACCGCACGCGCTTACATACGACGTTAAGCTTGGCTTCGGAACGGAGGAACGAACGTACGTATCGCACAGTCTTGCAATTACACGTTGACGCAATCCCTCGCACTCGGCGAGGGCACATTGCAGGTATTCGCTTTCTCTCATCCTCCGAACGATCGGTCGGAACGCTGGATTTATCGGGACATCGGGGACGGGGAAGGACCTTGAGGATCCTTCCTCCGTGACCGCTCTTTCTCCTCCCGTCCTCTTTCTCTTCGTTTTCCTTCGCCTTCCTCGGCTTTTCATCCGTCACGCGTCATTTGACGCGGTGGCACGCACCGACGATGCACATACCTACCCCGCACCACCAGCACTACCGCGCGTTACGTAACAGGATTAACAATGAAATTCCCGGTTTTCACAGTGTGGCGAAGCGCGGCGAATCGCCGTGACGCGTGGAAGGTACGCAACCCCGCTCGCTTCTTGCGGCCGCGCGACTCGCAATACTCCTCGTCGAAAAAAAAAGGGACAGAAGAAGGAGTACAACACGCTGCAAAACCGCACCGGCACTTCCGGCGATAGCCGGCGCGTTTTACGTCTTGTTCGTAGCATGTTCGCTTTTCTGACGGAAAAGAAGAAAAAAGAGACAGAAGGAGACCGGTATTCCTTTGACGAGTAATATTGGAGATGATCAAGTGCTTCGTACGATCGGAGATTCAAATTCCGCAGACGATTTCGTTCGCAAGTGAACGAGAAAATCACATGCATTTTGACCTTGTCCCGATATGCTACATCGTTTTTGGAGTCTCGAGATTTCCTTGCCAAATTTTTTCGAAATCAACGACGATTAAGATCACGACATCTTTGTGTTCAATATGTCGCATGTCTGAGGAAAATCGCGAAACAGAATTGTATTACGATAAAATTCGGTTGTTGACAGGATTTATTTTCACACTATTGTCGAGACTTTTCAATTAGTTTTGCCTTTTCTTATGGAGCATAGTCTCAGATCGCATATCGTGGAATTTTGATCCGCGATTCTTCTCAGATGTGTAGCATATCAGGTACGAGAATTTCGCGACTTCAATCGTCGCCGATTAGAATTTGAGAGAAAGAAACTTTTCTTTTAGAAAGAAAAATTAAAACTCCAAAAACGCTGAAACTTACGGCAGCAAGGTCGAAATGCATGTAACTTTCTCGTTCACCCACGAACGAAATCGTTTGCGGAGTTTAACTCTCCGATCTCACGAGGATTCAATCGTCTTCAAAATTACTCCTCAGAGGGAAAGCTGCTCTCTTCCTCTCTCTTCTTTTCTTTTTTAAATTTTTTAAATCTTTTCTTTGTTAAATGTAACCGCTAAGTTTTATTCGTCTCGTATAAGGGTATACATATAATAGTTATTTCAGCCTAGGGATTAGACAATCGCAATTTAGTTGAATATGTGGTTGGAATATGGACGAATGTATAAACTTCGAGCTGAGTTTTCAGATTATCTTTGCACATATCTAAATAAAATTCCTTGAAATGATCTTTCTTTTATATCTATTTTCGTGTTCGCTTTCTTTGCGAACTCGTACATTTTTAATCACGATAGCCTGAAATAATTCTTCGCGGAGGTAGCTGAAAATAAATATTCTTGACGAAAATAAATCACAATGAAATAACAATGTAAATTGATCAATGAGAAAAGTATCGCGACTGCGATCTTGATTAACTTCTAAGAAGAAGTACTTTGCTTGAAATAAAAAGATTGCTTCTTTAAAATTGCTCGTCTCGCTTTTCAATAAATATATTCAGACACGTATAATGTATATAATATGTATATAATATATATAGACACGCTGGTTTAATGTTCCTAATTGTGCTAATTTGAGATATTTCTAAAATTGTCACTCGATTCAACCGGCGTTTCTTAAAATTTAATTGTCTCAAGTATTGTGTTTTTAACCTCCCTCCCTTGTTTCAGGACGAATTGTCCTGTTAGGGACGTGCAAGGGTGAGCCGGGAACATCGCGGAACACTGGCGTTCGGCTTCGGTTCATCGCGAGCAGGGCAGGCAGCACACGTAATAGGCACGCCGAGCGTATACCGGATGGGTCGCAACGTGTTCCAAGTATTACAAGAGCGATCTCCTGCGTGTCGGGACTGTCGATGGGCAAGAGACCGCGCGGGACACTCGTCCTCGTCTCCCCGCGTTACCCGAACATCTCACCGGTTCGCGTGTGCCACCTCCGCAGGAACGTCGTCGGTCTCAGGGTGTGGCGCCGGAACCCGGAGAACGACCTTAGGCGTGACCTCGCCTGGGACCGACGAAAGCTCGCCACCACTCGGTCTCACCGTTTCGGTAGCGGGACGAGTATGTTCGTCGCTCGGCGCGAAGCCCGCAAAGAAACGAGTTCGAGATCCTGCTTGTGATATTGTGGATGTGTGTATGTATATTATGTATATGTGTATACAAATATAAGATATAAAAAAAAATATATATATATATATATGTGTGTGTGTGTGTGTGTGTGTGTGTGTGTAAAATTATAAAATATAATTATTATAAATTTATATATGTGTGAAATATTTTATATCTTGTATATTATATTATATTTGCGTTATTTTTCTAGTAGGTATTTAGACAGTAAATTAGCATATCACGGATATAATTTCTAATATATCTAAGTATATCTAAGTTAAATCATTAATAAGTATATTTATATAAACGCTGTGTTTTTTAGCTATTTGTGCTCTTGCATCGACATTCTCAAGCTAGAGAACTAAACATTTAACGGAACTATTCGTTCAGCGCGATCGTAAAATTTCCCGTTGTGTTTTTTATGGATTTATTAATTATTGAATATAATGAGTGGCGGACTAATACTCCGGCACTCGCGCCTCGGGATATTTCGGTCGCGTAGGCCGGTTCTCTCACACGGTGGGTAGACGAGTTTACATCGATACACAGCCGGTGGTGTCCTATAAGTGTATCGTCGAGTACGTAACAGGAAGTAATGCCGCGTGAATATTAACGAGCGCGCAAGCATACAACGAAAATGGCTCATTCTTCGGCCGCGCCGCGAAACCTTTGCGCGCGCGCTGCGCTCTGCAGCACGTGAAGCGAAGGCGCGAGTGCGAGGCACGAGACATGTGCGCGTGCTGCACTCTCGCCGTCTCGCACTGCGTTAGCCGACCACTGCCACGTGGATCCGGAGATAATTGAAGAACGCTGACGTTACTGACAGTCTTCGCTCGTCCGATAGAAATATCTGAATGTTCGGACCACAATGTGGTAATTGGTTGTACAATTGACAATACTTGCGATAAATGTGCTTACGTAAGTGTGCATATCTATGACGCAATGTATTATATAATTTTTTTGTGAAATTGTTTTATATATATAAAGCTGTTGATAACGTGAGCAGTTTTCAATTATCCCTGGGACTGTATGCTTGACGCGTATTCGAACGCTCTTTTTCATTCTACGTTTCGTTTTTCTTACATGAACGTCTCGTACAAAACTGTTTAGTCAGAAAGGTGTATTTAGCATTCGAATGTGTGTCAAGAAAACTACTTCTAGATTCACACTTCCTTTTCTCTCTCTGATTATAATAAAAATTAAAAATATAAAATTAAAATGTTATGATGCATATATATAGCATTATAGCAGCATATTCTCTAGAGCAAATAAATAGATTATATTAACAAGAAACTTATAGTCCACGCACTTAAATTCCAGCAACAAAATTGTTACCTGAGAACAAATATTCATGTATACTATGTTATTTACAGAGCACACACATAGTTATTTTAAGAGCACACACATAGTTATTTTAAGAGCACACACATAGTTATTTTAAGAGCACACACATAGTTTATAAGACAAAATAATTGTATTTTTATACAAAACTTCTCTTTTCAATATGACAAGTACATTATAAGTTTTTATGAAATATCACAATATCTAAAGTTGCTTCAAAGTCTCAAAAGAAACTGCAAAACTGTAAGTGATACCGTTTGTGTGGTATGAGGTAGACTAGTCATCTAATGAAGCAACATAATGGAAATTGTCGTTTTAGATTCATATTGCAAAGTGCAATCGCTACAAAATGCTGTGGATTTACACTGATCTAGATGGTTTATTCCTTGCGTTTAAACCGATCTTGAAAAGGTGGTATATCCAGAATCCTAGCTGTGCCAAGGAGTACCAATACTGAAAATACGATATTATTGAATATATATAAATTTATAAAATAATTTCTCTATTTCAGTAAGATAATTTTGCTCTAGTAGACGTACCAGAGGAAATTGCATACATCACTGCTTGTCCTGTATGATTCTGATATTTCTTGGAATGATGATAAACATATAAGCCGGATCCGATTAGACCACAACCACTCACCATTCTGCACGCGAAACATTCGCGGTCTCTTTTAGTAATAATACTGTTCACCATTGAAATGTCTGACATATCTCGACGTTTGGTTTAGATACAACTCATACAAGTATATCCTGAGTGTACGCTCGCGAAAACGAATACTTCAGAGAGGTTAGAAAAGAAATAGTATTTTGCGTAAAGCGTCAAATGCTTCGATCACAAACCAGCTATCAAGAGCCATATAAATACTAATAAAATTGTCAACTTGGAATGGATGATATTTAAGAAAAGAATTGACGTCAAAATAATTAAAGTAATCGATAAAAATATCGATTTCTGGTAATAAATTGTATCCTAAAAATATCGAAAATAATCGTTTCTATCTTTTCATAACTATTTAACACTTAATAAATTACTGTTAAAAATTATATGACAGTACATATTTACAGATTTTCTATCGAAAAAAAGAATGTATGTGATATGAAAATTAAAGGTCCGTTTGATCCGTCGTTGAGTCGTACTACTACCTCGCAGTGATGAATTTTTGCAAGATGTTTGCCGTATCAGGAAGCTTCGTGCGCATGCGTAAGCTAATGTCATAGGTAGAAATCAACTGCGTTCAGAAATGTATCTAGGGTGTAGTAGTAGATGCTATAAGGGGCCCTTGTACTGTTCCCATATGTGATTATAAACAAGTGTCAACGTGTACTGAGTGAATAGTTTTAAAGATTGGTTAGTGCCACATGATAATAATGAAAAAGCTCTCTGGACGGTTTGTAATCTAGTTCTTGCTACGCTCCAATGTAATGCTTTTCGGACAGTAGATCACATGGTCCCTTTATTGAAACAAACTTGCTTTGATCCACAGGTAGTTAACGATCTAAAACTTATTATTATTCATATTACTTGCACTCTATTTCTATCAAAGCAATTTTCTTTCCTCTTGCTAATTCCTTCACATTTCCTTTCTCGCAGAGCCCTAACGATACCTTAGATTTGACGAAAGTATATACGTAAATGAAGACTCCGAGCGTTTGCTCTGTACGCATACGCGAGTCACATCTTGCAAAAATTCATCACTGTTACCTCGATTCCTAATTGAAGACAGTAGCGGCTCGTAGCGGAGACTTTGAAACTACGAGACAATAGCGGTTCACTACTGTCAGATAATGAATTTGGGTTGCTTTCCAACAAGAGACATAAGTCGACAAAAACATCATTCTATCTTTGTTCCATATTTAGTGAGTAACAAAGATAGGATGATACTTGTATCAACTTGTGTCTCTTGTTGGAAAGCAACCTCGGTAGCTTGCACTAGTGCACACTGAGTGCGCGCTAAGCTTGTTTACAGGCTGCGTTTCGAAATTCACTGCCAGTACTGAAATTCTATAATATACGTAACATAAACTATAGATTTTCAGTACTGGCAGTGCATTTCGGAACGCAGCCACAGTAGAGATCCTTGAGCAGAGGACTGGACATAACGGGGTTTTGCGTGATTGGTGCACGTGACTTCTGCTCACAAAATGGCAACGCCAACATAATTTCTTAAAGCTTAACGGCCATCACACACAAAATTAGGGCTATCGCACACAAATTGACATAACTGCATATGCACAGCATAAGACCGTATGTACCAATGAGCATCGAGTATTAAGTCGCCATATTGGTGTTCGATGCTTAATATTCGATGCTCATTGGTCCATACGATCTTATGCTATGCATATGCAGTTATGTCTATAGGTCTGTTCTTTGTAGCTGCACTGCTGAATTGGTGCAATATATTGAAGTGAGACAAATATATGTTTTCTCACTCTAACTTATTGCACTAGTTCAGTAGTGCAGCTATAAAGAACAGGCCTAATTTGTGTGCGATAGCCCTTACATAGATGCATATGCATAGCATAAGATCGTATGGACCAATGAGCATCGAATATTAAGCATCGAACACCAATATGGCGACTTAATACTCGATGCTCATTGGTACATACGGTCTTATGCTGTGCATATGCAGTTATGTCAATTT
>NW_022639563.1:341615-372434 GCF_010583005.1 Odontomachus brunneus
ACCAATGAGCATCGAATATTAAGTCGCCATATTGATGATTGATATTTAATATAGTATGGAAAGCACTCAGCAACTGTCAAGTCAGCTCTAGATTTGCCTGCAGCTCCTGCGCAAGCTCGTATCAAACTAACGATTGTAGATTAGATTGTGATTGGCGACTAGCAATTACTTCTCTGTCAATTAGAAAAAGCAGCCACTAATTGAGATTAGTGACTGCACTTAATTGCAGTCACTAAACAATATTCTATTTTATAATTATCAATTGCAACCCAATCGGCAATTTCAGTGTGACACAAGCTTTAAACATAGTACCTGGCGTCATCTAGCAATGAAAATCTTCTTCTCTCTACGAGTCGCCACTGTTTCAATTAAAAAATCGAAGTCATACAATTCAACTGTAAGTCAGGAGGCTTTTTTATTTTCAAGTAGTACGACACACTGCAGGTCGGACAAACTTTTGTTTCCTAGTAGTACAGTAGTAGTAAATAAGCTTTTGTTTTTACTTATTACTGAGGAAGCAAAATTTGTATAAATCTGATGATGAATTACTTTGCTGAAAAATAAAAATTGTCAAACAGCAAAGGAAGCAATTTTGATTAAGATACAGAATCTAATATCGACTCATCCGTCATATATCGCTATTTCTAATTCTAATTCACTTCAATTGCAGATACCGCCGCGCTCTTGATATTACGATGTATGTTGGTCGCATCGTTGTTGGACAATAAGAAATATGTATGAACAAGCGGCAAGCAACTGGGCTGTTGGTCTGTACTCTCTGTTCGATCCAACAAATTTTCTGCCCTTCGTGCCGCATTTATGGAACAAACAAGTGATAGTTTCGCGTTATCCGAGCCACACGAAGGTACGAGATACTGATGTACTCGTGGGATACCTTATAATATTCTGGGTGACGGTGTATCTATTGTATGAAAAATGCCTTAACGTAAGTTCAATAAATAAATGTTTGAATTACAACTTGTATATTTTGTACTTATCTGTTATACTTTTTTTAATGCAGTCGCTGTTCAGACGTATGCGTTTCCCGTTGGTACAACGAAACAGAATAATCAAGGCGGTATGGAACTGTGGATTCTGCTTCGGTAGTATATGTTACATGATGTCATCGGCTACTCAAATCTTGAGTGTTGCACCTCAAGAACAGGGAATGACATATCAGGAGTTAGGGATTGCTCTGCACAAGAGCTTCTACTTTCACCAGGCTGGAATCAATATACTATGTCATGGTGTTTGGATGAAGGGTTGCGCAAACTTACTCTTTGCATCATTCATCTTGAATCCATATCGACAGAAGTAATCAACTTATCATTCTGTCGTAGATATTATTTTCTTAATCACATATTTTCTCACATGTGGCTTAGCTTCTTCAATTTCATTCCTTTGATGTGCTGTTTATATCCTAAGAAACCTGCATTTATGTTGTTAATGTTACATCTATTACCTATATTTATTAATTGGTAAATATTTTGCAGTTATAGGTGGTGTACGATTACAAGTCTTTTTCTAATGTACAAAACCATTGACATTGTGATAGTTAATATTTGTCGAGTATTATTGTGCATTCTCCAATCTGCTGGAAGACCAATTTGTAAAATAATATTCCTATTGCACTGCCAGATTTGGTTAGTATACAATGTATCTGTATTTGATATTTATATCTGATGTGTATACTGATCAATTTATTCGTATAATTTACACTGTAATTGTATGTTCAGGATATATTTGTACTTGTATTATGTACCTACATATATGTTCTGGTCAGAAGGAAGTAAATATGCAAGAATAGAGCCTGGCTTGTGGCTTTGGTTTACAACAGAATGTTTAGATTCAGTAAGTATTTTACACTTTTTTGTTACTCGCACATATTATATAACTTGCTAATATAGTATCATATTATATATCTTCATTGAAATGTAAAATTTTTGTTATGTACATTTAGAAATATGACATGTTAATCATAATTTTCTATTCTATCAGATATGGTTGAAGGTCTTTAGACATGCAAAGGCTACACATTGGCTTGAAATCTGCTTGTTTCCACCGCCAACGCAAGAAGCGATTGAATTGGCAGGCATTCATAAAAGGCATAAAGAGTCTTTGAGGAAATTTAATAATAAAATATCGAAGAAAGCCGAATTGTGGCAAACATTAGTTTGTAAGTATGCTTACAAACTAATATCTTTGTTTTCTGATTCGAAATACATTGTAATCCGAATTACATTGTAATTTGAATATGTTTCAAAAGGTGCGATGGCGATCAAGAAGAAAATTAAGAAAATTCGTCAAGCGAAGAATAACAATACAAATTTACCAATGGAAGATTCCGAAGAAGAAACTGACCTGCTTCAAGCGCACGTAGAAAACGAGATATCAGAGGAAGATTAGTAGTTCGTATAAAAACAATTCTAAAAAGTGTTTAATTACGAAACTCAAATTAACGACGAGAGTCGTCCGCACTTTTGTCAAACGAAAGGGCGATAGTTGTATCATGATATTCCGAGTATTGAAAATTTTCTTTTATACTAAATTATTTTAGCGTACCGACAACACGCATTATTTGCAACGAGTATTATTCACTCGATTCGCATGTACTTATATCTGTATATAATTTTAAATTAGAGTAGGAGAATGAATGGTGCAAGCATAGAAGGTACATTGTGTCTTCTGACGCGATGCAAGAGTGACTAGGTCGAATAACGAAAGACTGTACCGTGTAGATTTTATACAAATTAAGTTTATTCGAGAATTTCGTAGAGACGTACACCGACGCTTACGTAGAAAATTGATTATCGCGTTTACACGTATATTGCTTAGTGGGACATCTCGTCAATTGTATTGCGTCAATCGTATGCCGCAGCTGGAAGGATCCCAAATTAGCTAGACGTCCCAGCGACATTAAAGTCAAATTAGCGATGCGTTTTGTCGAGACTGGTATTTGGAGACACTATTGTGTATTGTTAGTCATCTTGTTAACCTTTGACATAACCCAAAGCACTTAATGGTTACGCTAGTCATGACATAGACGTAATATGATATACGATCGTCGAAGTGGCATTATTATGCGAATCAAACACACGTTTCTCTGTGCGAAATGATTGTACGCGAATCCTCGAAACGGCGGGGTCGTGTTCCTCGAGCTATATATAGATGGAATACCATCTAAATCTACATTATTTATTACAGAATGCGTTTATCATGTAGTGCGTTTGCATCGACAAGATTTACGATGAATCGCACTTTGGCGTCGTCAACTAATTTGCGAGATATAGAATCGAGGTATATGAACTCGAGACACACGAGTACCATACTTGTTTATGTGGCAGTAGGTAGAGAATGTATAAAACGAGCGGATTACGTTACATCGTGCATTGTTGAGCAATGAAATCGTATTATCGCGGCAATTTTAGGGGTGATGCCGGAAACGTACTTAATTTATGTGCGTTAGTTTCTCGCTCAAAGTCGGAAGACGGATATCCTTCGCGTCGGTTCCGCTCTCCTTTCATCTCATAGGGAAAAAGAACTCAACTATTCAAGTCATACATCATTTCTAAACGCGCGCGGATACGTTGTCTTCCGTTCGTTGGTGATGAGGATATTGTCCTGTTACGTTCCAACTATCTAGTTAATGTACAACGTAAATGAAGACAACGATGATTCGTTAGATAAGTTTAATGGACCTTTATAGACACACTCACACACAAAATGTCTCGTTATATTACTTTATGTTGTGTGTATACGGGGGTTTTATTGGTATGCTCATGAACGTATATCGTCAGAGGGATGCGACTTACGTTTAACTACCACTGCGCTTATCAACGTGCAACTCGTAGTTATTAATCGCCTACGCATGCACACGCGAGTACGACGCACTGTTCGTTAAAACGAACAATTCCAGTTGAGAGACTTCGTGTGAAGATTCGTCTTGGCGCGACAACAGTGAGCCGGTTGAACGGTGTGTAACACCGTCGCCGTGTTAACTCTGTATTAACTTCGTTAAAATTGTGAAAAAGTGTCAAAGCAATAAAGAATGGCGCTTTTTTGTTGGTCTTGTTCACTTCTACTCAGCGAAGGACATTCGTATATCGTGGCTCCTCAACGAAAGATCAAAATGTATTGTTGTATGCACGTTTTTATAATCGAGAACAACTTCGATCACGACTTCAGTGCGAAGTTCTCGTTGTGTCTCGGGACGAGATATAATTTACAAATGATAATTGAATTATATACGTATACTTGTCGTTTATCGGCAAAATCATTATATTTCGATTTCAAAAAATGATACATCACGCACACATTTGCAGGGTTAATAAAACTCTTACAAATTACGTCCATTGTCGATAAATCATCTATCCATAATGAAATTTATTGAATCGCGCCGATACAATCTAAGAAGTCTTTCTTTTCATACTAAATTATATCGAAACGTACAAAGTATCAAACGACGATCGAAACTACACTTCATAGTGACCGATTACATGTCTCTTTTCACTAATTAAAATTATCGATCGTAGTACTCTTTACACGTTTTGTCTTTTTTTTATCTTTTTTTCTCCTTTTGGCAAGAACGGCGATGCACCGCCGCCGTTAATGAAACGAATCGGAATTCAAAGGTACCAGTAGGAAGACGACACAAATCATGGTAACGCGCCTTAAAAAATCTGTTTTCTCGTGTGTGTGTGTGTGTGTGTATGTGTGTGTGTGTGTGTATTATGCACTTTGTCAAAATTCGTCAATAATAAACGCCCGCCACACGCGTCGGGTCGAATCAAGTCATAAAGCCAGTCCTCTTTCGAAGAATTGGTGTACACTGGTGCAATAAGTTAGAGTGAAACAAGTATATTTCGTTTTACTCTAATTTATTGCGTCAATCTACAGTCAGATGATTAAGTGCAGCAACATTTTTCCTCGATAACTTTTGCAATGTATTCCGTATCCAATAAGATGTATCTCTTTAGAATCACTGGAAAACAAACTCTTCTATCGTATATACGATGCGTTACAAAATTCATAAAAAAAGTGTTGCAATCTTTGATCAGCCGATTGTAAATCGGTTCGAGAAGTTCTTCAAAAAAGAACAGACCTATTCAGTCGGTCGGTCGGTGCGCGGCGCTTGAACGAATACACAATTACGAAAGTTATACCCTTATTACAAACATATACACATTATGAGCAATAAAAGTTGAGTCCTCTAAACTTCCTCACCTTAGGCCCAACCTGTATCTCTGCGTCGTGTAATCGATGCAGATATTTAGAATATTTCACTTTTTATTTAAGTTTTTTTTTTCTTACGAGAGAACACGCACTTTCGTTCTTTGTGAAAATATGGCCCCATTGTTACAGGCTCGATGTAGTGTTGGGAAATCGTATTCCTCTTTATTTTGTTCCTGAGTCTGCAACAGGCTTCGTACAACTTCGCGCCACTTGCATCCTTCGTCGGCGTTTTCTTTCTTTCTATACTTTTCTTTCCCTGTAATTTTTCCTTTTCGCAATAGTATGTTCCGTTGTATTAGCGCGAACGCGTCTTCCGTACGAAAATAATCCTAACGGCGTGGTCTAATTTCCGTCTCGAACGCGGAGTAGTGGCGTTTCGACGCCGGGATATTAATTCGCTGTTTGGAAGAAAGGATTGGAGGAGGGATTTTACGTTCCTTAACATGCAGACGGGATAAGGTAACGTTGTTAATAAATATTATCGTCTAATTAATCTGCCCGAGGGAGAGCTACGAATGCAACTGGCACGAAATCGCACTGTTAAGATCTTTCTGAATTAATTCTATAGTATATACGTGTTTCGTCCTCCCATTACCTACTAAATATTCATTTCCTTTATTAAACTTCATTATATTTTCCCTAGTCGCGAAACAGGCCGCATCTGAAACCCGGTGATGATAAGCGAGCTCTTCTTATTGCTCGAACCTAATCGCATGATCGTCGGCGGGCCGCCGAGCCGGTAATATCTTACACACGCGCGATAAGTAACGCGAGATATTACTTAACCTAACCCTAAACAATTCCAATTTTCGAGACTATTAACTGAGATTAGCAATAGGTATAGAGAATGCCTCAGAATTGCAGGTGAAGGCTTGACTGGCTAACAAGACCAACCGGAAATGAACGTGCGAAAAACACGTTTCGTCGCGGAACGCGGGCAGTTTCCAATGTGGGTCGGGCAGTTTCCAGACTTAAATCTATCATGTTTGATTGTGGTTACCTTTCGAATAAAAGAGAAGCGTGGACGTGCGCCAGGAAAACTGCTTTTTGCTTCTACGTCCACTTGTTCGCGAGTTACGACCCTTTGAAAATTGTCGACACGCTCGATGCCAACCATAGACTAGATTTGTTTTCTATTGTTAAACTGGCTGCATCAGTTGGCTTTCTTTTCCTCTTTCTTTTCCATATCAAGTTTCAACACTATATATCTCTTTGCTAGAAAGTTCCGTAAATGTACACTAGTTCAAAGAGCAGACCTACTGACGCGTCGTGCGCTCTGCGCAGGCGCACACGATACTGGCCGCGCGCTGAATGCAACCACGTGGTCGAGCGTCCCTCTGAGTCAGCTGACGCGCGGCTCGGGAGTGGGGGCAAGGCCGCGTTCCATTCTTGCGTAGCGCGTACGCGATGGAACGCGGACCCACCACCTGTTCTCGTTTCCGCGAAACGTAATTCAGTGGGCGCCGACGCTACTGCAAGTCGATCGAGTCGATCGAGAGAGCGGTGGTCGATACGGTGACCGATATTTCACTTTCAGAGATCGTAGAGATTTGAAAGAGGACTTCTTAGAAAGTTGAGATTATTACGTTTACGATAGACGTGCAGCCGTTTTTCTTTGAAATAAGGATCAATTAGTAACATTAGATTATTCTGAGAATATATTAGATAATTCTGAGAGATTGTCTTCAAATTGGAAAATCAGTCTGTTTTGTAATATCGTAAAGTGTTGATTCTTTGAGTTTCTCTGATATTTTTGGGAATTGGTCTAATTTGTTTTATGTACATGTATAAATATGTATGTTTGTTGTTTCTGTCATTTCTATTAGCCAGTCAAGTATTCATCTGTAATTCTAACTCGAATATATATTAAAAAACATTTAATTATAGGATATAATACGCGCGAAAACGAAAACCATGTCTGCTCACGTGCGCGATTTGAATTCCTCACCTATTTAATTCGAGAAATAAGAAGATCCATCTTACGTTCATCGGATTATTGTATTATCTATATGTTATGAACTTCTTCTTACTCCTTTCACGTGCTACACGGAATCAAACGCGATCAACGTGCAAGTGGTTGAGACGTATTATTTTTTTTTCATCGTGATACTCCCTTCTTAATTTCCTTCTATACGTTTGCGCGGAAAGCTCATCTCCCGCTGTAGTTCGAGAATTCTTAGCAAGACGATAAAAGCCAACGCACGAATATAATTCTGAATCTCCGTGAAGCAGTCACGCTTCCTTCTCCTCCTTTCCTCTTCCTCTCTCACCTGAGACTCCTTTTACTCTTCGCACTTCTTAATCATAATTAATTAATATATCTATGCGAGCGTATATCTCGTTATAAACAACAATACGACAGTACTGACAGGATCGAAAAAGAATTCAACAACGTCCTCAAAGTCAATTCGCGAAGATCAGGAGTTTCGCGATCATGCAAAAATAAATCGTTATCAACCTCACCTTAATTTCAGGATGAATGACCTCCTCTTCCCGGAGGAAAGTTTTTAAAAATTCAAGTAGCAGAGAAATGACTTCGTTAAATTTCCGTCGAGTGCCGCGTCGAGGGACGGCTCGAGCTCTGTCGTCCTAAAGATCAGCCGAAGGAAGGAGAAGATTTAATCAAAGACGCCGGGGAAATATATCGCCAAAAGAAAATACAAACATCAGTTTCTCACAAAGGTTTCAAAGACCCCCTTATGCATTCTACAATCGATTCGCCGGCGGTCGCTCTCCCGGCGAGGACGAGATCGCGCTTGTTAGCGCTGACGTTCCGCTGCACTGCGCAACGGTATATTGTGTGGCGTATTGTCTCAACAATAAGAATTCTCTGTTCGCCAGCGGCCGTGCGAGCCGCACGTACGACTCGCACATTCGCGCAAAGGTCGAAGACTCAGCGAGGCTTCAGTCTTTCGGACGTTAGTACGTAATCGCTTGTGTCGGCGTGTAGGTCGCGTGTACGTATGTGTTCGTATGTGTCGTTAACGTGTCGTTTACGCGCGCGCGCGGCAATAACGTAATTAGTAATTGTCCCTCAGAGGCTTGTGACGATGTGTGGCTTGGCAGTGGTGGAGGCGATCTCGGAGAGCCGTACGTCGATGGGGATGCGATCGTCGTACAGGGTCGGCGCTTGCAGTATAATCCCGGCCGTGCCGACGACTACGGCTAGTGTGAAGATCCAGAGAAATAGTCTGTCGAGCACCATCGCGACGTACTTCCAGTCCTCTTTGACCTGCAGTCGAGTTGTCGGTGTGAAAATATGTGAGAGAAAATATACATGGGAACATTCAAGATTCACTACTGCTCGTAGCTCATTTTAAATCGGAAGCTCGTCTAAAGCGCCGATCAGAGAGAGAGGCTATCCATCTCATCATCTCGTATTTCGTCCAAATTACACACATGTAATAAAGATTTTGCCAAAGTACCCGAACGCGCGTCAAAGAAACGTCCTGATTCTTCTTAGGGTTTCTTCACGGACAGTTTTCATAATTATATTTACTCTAGTAGAATCCTCTTCCCTCTTCGTATGATCGGCGATGAAGCGGATGCCTTCGATGGCCTTGTACAGTTCTGGGCAGTGATGCCAATGATGAAGCGCGTTGCAGAGAGCGTCAACGCTCTCCTCTGTCGGGAGCTGCGGTGGCGGCGCGGTGGTCGTCGCCGCGGGCGAACCGTGGATCTGGCACGTGCTCCCTAGATTTACCGCTCCCAACTCCCTGAACAGACGATATGCAAAGTTGCAAGATGAGGTAACACGCGCCGGCGGCCGTTCTAAGGACCGAGGAGAACCGAAAGAGTAAACAGTGTTATGGAAAAAAAAAAAAGAAAAATTGTTTGTCTGAATATAAAAATCTCGTGTCAATTAAACTTCCAGCGTGATTTTCTCATTTAGGCGCCAACATGACTACGTATGCAATTTCGTTAAAAAAAATTTATGGATCGATTCACCCAAACATATAAAACACACATCGCGCGTCCAATCTACAAAATATATAAAATGTAATTTCAGCGAGAGAAATGTTTTTTTCACGAGAAAATATATATTGTAGAATTGTGATGAAAATGTGATATAACATTCATCGTAATCAAAGCTTCACAAACTTTGAAATAATTAAATATTACATACAGTATTCCGTACCTTAGGAAAGGTACATCTTAGGGGTTAGAGTAACTACATTTTAGAGGGACACACCGAGGTTGCAGCTCGTCCCGTGAATCGACACTAGGAAAAAGTACGGAGGACTCGACCAGCTCCGAGGCCGACGTCTCGACGAACAGTGATGGGTCTCGTAATTCGAGACCGTTGCATGTTCGGACCATCACGCGATGTCCATGATGCCCGCCCATGCTACGTCTGTCTATCTGGTACTGCGGCCTGAAATGGAAATGGTATTGTTGCGGAAACACAGCGCGTTGGTAGTCCTGAAACTGAGAATTCGGGAAACTTTTCCTTCTAATCAGGCCTGACTCCGGAATTATGAAAGAGCATCATGCTACGAACGGGATTCGAGATATACAGATACTGCGAAATTCCATGAGCTTTTACATACAATATCCTACGCGTCTTCTCGAACTCGCAATTGGAGTTCTTTCGATCACACGCCTCGTTTGTCTATTTTGTTTTTTTTTTTCTAGATATTCATAGTTCCGAAGCCTTCTCTCTCGCCGATGTTCCTCTGCAACTAACCATAAAGAGCTAACAGAACTTTGACACACTGAATAGACTGACATCGTTTCTCTATTCATCGAATCTAAACTTGACACAGTAAAGACATAATAAAGACATAGACAGATCAGATCAATGCGTTGTGAAGTTATGAAAATCGTGACTGTGAGGACATCACGACTACACATGCTCCTAATTTCTAGCCTGGCGAAGTTTTGCGAGTGAGTTTCGGAACGTGAGTATCGCCAGTGCCGAATGACGTGAAAAACGATTGTACAGAAGTTCTACGGCGTAATAAATAGCCACACAGCGCGTGATACATCATAAAATAAAATTCCTGAATGAACACATCGTCACGGAAAACTCTGTCGCGGTTCGCTGTCTCTCATCACCGAAGCTTTAACTATAAATCGTACTATCGATTTCATGCGGCGTTTAAAGTATAGTTTTTTGTCACCGAATATGCTCACGAAATCGTCTCTACATTCGTTCGTTCTAACTTGTTTTCTACCACGTTTGAATTGCCCCATGAACTCAGACGCAATTCGCAATGGAAATAAACGACACGTTTCGCCGCCGGTCAATCGATACGACGCGCCAGCACAGAGAATCAGGAAATTTTATTTGTATGACGACGAGAGCGAGGGAGGAAACATGGCTAATGATCGGCGGCATGTCGCTCACGGGGGTGCTAATGCTTGCAGGTATGACGCGACACTAACGTCACGTGCAGGGGGGAAACACTAATGAGTGCTTTAATGCACGCTGGCGTGATTCCAATGACCGGGCCAAATGCTGGAAGAGTGAGTATCTATATATCTTGCCTGGAATCGTAATCGGTTCTCTGCGATGGCGTATTATACCTGCGCATTACCAGCAGTCTCGGCAGGACGTGGATGAACACGCGTCGAACCCACGGTGCCATCACGTGGGTCTGCGGCGAGCGGAAGTGAACGTTGAGGACCACCACTGTTACGCATATACTGCAATGCAAGCCGAACAAACACCGAAGTGCAGGCAGGCGCTCCGTAGCAAAATTGCCGATCAATCGTCCTAACTTTTGAAATGCTCCGTAGACTTTATCAAGATCTCGAGAGCGCGAACGTAGCATCGCGAAGTTCAATACCGTAATTTTGTACACCAGAAGGTTTCATGCTCCCGTTAATCGAGTAAATTGAATAAGCCGAGTTGAATTATTATTTTTATCTTACTTTTACGTGAACGCAAGAATAGAGTTAGTTCGCTAATAACATTACGTTCGCTCACTGAGAGAAAAAATTGTTAGTCTCACGTATTAGTCACTTCCAGCGCCAATCGTATTTTCTTATTGTTTTAACAAAAGTGCAGTAGCAGCAATATGTATATGTGTTCCTTATAAACAGTAATATTGTTTATTACAAAAAATGGTTTTCCCGATAGTAATTATTTCACATTATAATTATAGTCGCAAGTATCACATACTTTTCTCTCAGTACTGTCACGTATTCACTTGAGAAACAATGAATTTCAGTCACGATTAAGTCGCGAGATATAGTTTTTTTTTTCTTTTAAGAATATAAGTCATATTACTAAAGTACACTATGTAAAAAAGAAAAGAGAATAAATTGACCCGCTTGCAGTTTGTGCAACAAGATTTGCGTAACCGTGAGACCCGGTCCTTTCTACCCAATTTATTCTTTCGGTGTAATGAAACTTAGAGCTAGACGGGAGTTTGAGAGGACCTCGCGATGCCGACGGAATATTAAATTCGAGCTGGCACAGCCACTTGGACGAGAATGACCAGAGCGACGAGATCACGAGTGGAGCAACAAATTCGCAAGAATGGTTTAGCGTTAAACTTCCGTCTCTCGTTGTGATCGTTGTGGCGAAGTGGCTGAGCCAGCTCGATGGACGCGTCGCTCCGGCTTACGCACTTACTACGATCGACTTCTGCCGACAATTGCCGTTATTTACCGTACCTGAAGGTGTCGAGGATCATGGTGAAGAGGACGAATTTACCGAGGAGCGGTACCACGAGTGACGTGGGCGGGATGATCTCGGCCAGCAAGAGGAAGAACACAGTCAGCGACAATAAAATCGAAATGGATAGGCTGACCTGCGGTAGAACGGCCGAAAAAAGGGTCTTCTTGATACAAGGATACAGTTACATTATTTATACAGGATACGCTTTCTCTCTCTATCTCTCTCTCTCACACACACACACACACACAACACACACACACACACACACACACACACACACAACGATATAGACCCAAGTCATACCCGGAGCAAAAAAAGGAAAACTGATTTAACGTGATAGCCCAGACCTTCGTCTGGAATTTACTCTCCGACCCTTGGATCTATATATTATTTCAAAAGCCTGTGTATATACACGCACAAACTGTGCAATTCCTTTCTACAGTTTCTACGTCCTACACTGCCTTATTCACAAGGAAGAAGAAAAAAAAGACACAAAAAGAGATTTCAAATTTGTAAAGTAAAATGTTAACAGTTTTGTCGAAAAAAAGGGAAAGAAAGGGAAACAGAAACATTAAACGTTACTCGAGAAGATTGCATTAAAGGCGGAGCAGGAAAGTGAACAGTTTTAATTCCATTTCCCCTCTGCTTTCTGCCCTTTCCCTTTTTGTTCCACGTCGCGCAACGTGTAAAGTATACGGAACGCGTTTCTAGCTGCGAATCCACCGCAACGACAGCGAAATACACGCGCGGTGCATATATACGGCTTATGCACCTTGGGAGTGCATCGAGGCCGATTGGAGAGGGTATTGTCTCTGTCCTTCCGCATTGATCCTGAGCGCCGAGCACGTCGCCGAGAACGTCGAAGGTACTCGTTCCCCTTCCCTCTCCTCCCTCCGATTCCGTATCCTCATTGCGTATTCGCCGATTGCTAAACGACCGGTACTCTGACATCTGACCTTTTCTCCCTTTTTCCTGCTCGCCTATTTCCTCACCGTGTCCGTATCTTTGCGCCTCTGCGGCGACAAAGCAGAACAATATGTCTGAATTATGTAAGCCGGTAACTGGATATTGGTGCTCGAGGTCAAGTGTCTTACGTGGCGCTTAAAGACGCAACATCGGCGAAAAGATCGATCGCGGATTAAACTGTAATGGCGCGCGAGCAGCTGTACCGTCCTATTCTGATCTAATCGAGTCAAGACTTTGCCTGCAAAATTAATTTCTGTCTATGTCGCCAAGCAGCAAAATCTCCGAAAGCGTTTAAAGACACGTTATCGATCGCGAATTAGACCGCAACGACGACGACGCGCGAGTACCATCGTTTCACACGAATCTCTCGTCGTGAAACACTCGCTAGCCTCCATGAATTTTTCGAAGCTTTCACTAAGGGAAATGTCTGGTGATACTAACTAGAATTCTATTTAGGTTTACCGAACGGTATGGTGAATAATCGTATAACAAGATATTTAGTCAATGATACCAAACTATCCGGTGAGCGCATTGCCTAAGTAGTATTACAGTGATACTTAAATATGTTTACCAAACCATTTGGTACAGCATATAATTCATTTGGTGAATGTTATATATATATATATATATATATATATATATATAATTTTCATATATTTATTGCATATAACCTTCATAGACTTTTAAATTTGTCGACATATTTTAAGAAATTCCATTCTTCCAAATATCTGACGGTTTCAGCGTTCATTCTTTTATAGCACCGACGTCTTTACAAATTAGTATAGATGAAAAAGGAAACGAGTAACGATTGACTATCGCGTCTATAGTACCACACGTCTAGAGAAAATTACCAAACTGTCTAGATGACTACAACTAAATGTCTCGGTATCAACTATCAGATGCGTTGAGGCATCGTAATCAGAATATTGGATATGAACCAGATGTCGCATATAAATTCACTATATTATTTTCATAAGACGAGTATAGAATCATTCACCAAGTCATTTCTCTCAGTGTTCGAAATAAGATATCGGAAGACACGGCGTGAACAGCAAAGTTGCTATTTCTAATTTTATAGACGGATTCTCTGCGCCTGTGATAATTCCAATCTTCTCTTCCAACTAATGATCTACGTTTATCGAAGGAAAAGAAATCGCAACAAAAGACAACGATCAACTGAGGCGTGGGTCGCAATATACGAAAGAAAAAATAAGAGGGAAAAATTCCGAAATCAATTGGACAATTGGGGCGAATGTGTTAATTACCTTCTCGCCACTGTCGCTTGGTAGGTAAAATACCAACACCGTGAGAAAGGATATCCCCATGCACGGTATTATGAGGTTGACGGTGTAGAACAGAGTTTTCCGTCTCATGGTGATGTTGAAGGTGATGTCGAGATAAGGCTCGTCACAACACGTGTAAAACTTTTCGTTTCTGCAATTCGCACATTCGCACGATTTACGATTAACCATTTGCATTGTATTGGCCGCGTTTCATGCAATTTCTCGCGAACTTCCAAAACAAATCGAAGCTGACAACTCTTCGACATTAACGCTGTTTGTCAATCAAGTTATCGTTAGTGCATCTTTACGCTTATTGAAGGAAGAAAAATCATCATAACGAAAAGCACGATATGCTACCTTCAATATGAAAAGTAACAACTGAAAAGAAACGCTGAAAGGAAAGGAAATTGCGCAGTAACGTGGTCTTGATTTTTCGGCAGAAAGATATCGAGTATCTTTTAGGATCTGTTTAAGAATCTATGAAATAATGATGGCGTACCTTACAGCAGGGACTTCTAGTATGTCCCACTCGACGGAAGTATAAAATTCCGACAGATCGACGCCGATGTCGACGACATTGCTGCCCCGGACCTCGTCGATGTGTCTAAGATCGACCTTAACAGTAAATTACTAGAATTTACAATGCATTGTTGATATTACGCTGCTGAATATCCGACCAACGCGAGATTCACACTCGCTCTAGCCTACCCGCGCGATCGAAACACTCGGATCTGCATAAAGCGAGGAAAATGCGCACGAATGTGAATAATAAGAAGAGTCGGGGCGATGCTGCAATATCGCGCGGAGACACACTCGACAAGTTTTCAAATAACATTTAATATGTAGGTCATAATATTCCCCAGGCCCCGCGCGCCTTATCAACGGTGTCTCTTGTTTGGTCGTCGTTCATATTTGAAACCGCGCGTTTTACGTCTCTAACAAGCGACATTTCGCCCAATAAAATAAAAAGGTAACAAGCAACACGATCTTTCAACGGACGGTGGCTAACGATCGACGCCGCTAATGCGCGTCGTAACGTACCTCGCGGAAGTGTATGACGATCGCTATTTTTTAGAATTATGGTTGCCTTTTTTAACAAGACCGCGCGGACATTTCGAACAAGAACAAACCTGTATTTGTACTTGCACATTACGCAAATGACAAATAGAAGAATGGACGGAAATTAATCTGCAATTTCATTTTTTATCTCAACGAAATATAATCTTCAAGTCCTTCGGAGGATTAATTGAGTCAACTATTGCGAAAAAGGACACGAGAGCGATACACAAGAAAATTTTTTTCTAGATAAAGAAGCTCCCTCGATTTTAAAGACAAGTATCGGTTTGCTATAATAACTGTAAATAAACTGAAATTAAAAATCAATAATTACGTGCTTTCAAATTCGAGAGCGACGCGACATGTTTTTAAGTAAAATATCATTTCTCTGATTTATTCGTAAACGAGGTGGTGACTGACATTCTTTTTTGTTAGTGTACTTGGCTAAAAAAGAAAAATTTCTCGAGATATATGAACGATAACAATGGGCGGTTCTCACCTGGAAGCCGTCGTAAGTCCACGAGCCGAACTTCATCACGCACGTCTGCTCGTCGAAAGGAAAATATTCGACGTCGATCTCGCAGGAAGACTTGTAAATCGCCGGCGGCTTCCACTCGACCCTACCCGTGTAGTTCAAAGTCGCCTTCGTCGCCAGCGTCACCTCGAAATTGCCGTCGGCGCTGTCGAATGCGTAAACCGTTGTCATTTACGAGATCCCGTTGCGCGGTACGCGCTTCAGTACTCACACATAGAAACACACACAGACAAAACGACAAACATAATCGCCGTCAGTTGTTGCCTTACTTGTTGTATAAAACTATATCGGGCCTCCATATGTGATCCGATGGCACATGCAGCATCTCTACCCCACCGTACTCTTTTGGATCCCATTTCAACTTGTAATCATACCACGACTGCAAACAGAGGATTGGTGCGACATGTGTCGCATTATTTCTTCTTACACACGGAGAAAATATTGCACGCTGAGAAAAAGAAATGATTTATCTGACCAAAATTATAATTACTTTTGGCCGTAATCATATTTTTTATTATAAAATAGTGATAATAACATGCGCATAAGGTTATTATCACATTGACATCAATTTATAGTAGAATTTAATATATTAAAAGAATAGTTTTTTTCACTACATAATTTATAGTAATTATTTCTCCATGCTATTATAATTACAAATACCAAACATTTTTTCTCAGTGTAGCAAAACTTACAAAAATTACAACAAAATTCTTTTAATCTTGGACTATATGGAGTTATGACTAAAATTATTATATATTTGTTTAAAAATGTTATTATGCACGTTTGACTTTTACCACAAAATTATTGTAATTATTGTAATCGTACATTAGATAAATCGTCAAATATACTATGTTTTTGATAATTTTTTATATTACAATTTCGATATAGTCCAACTTTTTGCAAGAAACATTGTAATAAGAAATATAATTTTGATGCAATTTTTACTACAGCATTTTCTTTCCGTGTGTTTTATTATTTCTTCATCGTTCTTTCTTATATTTATTACATTATTATTTTCTTTCTTTCGATAATTAGCGATTATTGCTAGCACAAGAGCTGATGTTAAATTGGTCGCGGTAACTTTGCACCTTCTGCACATGGAGGAGAAAGCTTTTTATCTTTTTTGTTGCAACTTTGTTAACCCTGCCGTAGAAACGCAATCACATCTGACGTTATTTTCACGTTTGTAAGAAGGATATCGAGCATCTATCGAAAGTCGAGAGGCAAGAAAGGATCCACGCACAGCGAGAAATTGATATATTACGCGTTTCGTGACTTATCGCCTGACTTAAATGCAGTAGACGCTGCCTTTGAAACTCGCCATGAATAAATTTAGCTGATCATAGTTTAGTTCGCGTATTTAAATGGGGAAGCGACAAAGGCTCGCGGTATCGGAGAATCGCGTTGAAGCTACTTCGCGGGCAGCAAACCGTGCACAGAAGCATATTTTGCAACTTTCCTCATTGAGAGTTAAGGCTGAAACGCACAGATTTGCATAGGTACATGGCCGCGTGCATACGCTGTAGCGAACTTCTACCCTTCCTCTCTCTGCTTGGCTTGGCCCGGCCCGCCTGATTAAAATCGTGTGTCCTGTGCCCTTTATTGAAAAATTTCTACGCCATTGTTCCATTCAAAACTTCGCGAGCGGCCTCAAAGCTCTCACGGAATTTTTCAATAAGACTCGAAATGCATGTTCGGAGGCGTGTCGCTGCATATCGGCGAGATCTAAGGAACAGAAGTTATGTAAGTATAGCTGTGATATTCGGCCCACATGCTTTTTCATCAAGACTAGACGCTTCAAGATGGTGAGAACTCTCGGTCGTCATCTCGAAACCGATCTCACCCAAATGTAAATATCAAAGGAGGGTCATCGTTCGACCGATGAAGCTCTAATTTAAAATTCCATTTAAAGTGTACGGAGAAAATGTTGTGGTAAAAATTATGTTAAAATGATATTTCTCTTTGCATTTTTTTCCGCGAAGCTGGACTGAAATTGAAATTACAGTATAAATTACTGAAAAGATTATTAATTTGATTTGCCTGGTGTACGATCAAGAAAAACATTCAAGTAATCACGGTAATTTTGTAGTAAAAAATTAAACGCGCATAATATCTTTAAACAAATATATAGTAATTTCGATCATAATTCTGCATGGTCCAAGATTATATTAATTTGAATTAATTTTGTAATTTTTACTGCAATATTTTCTCCGTGTGAAGTTCGCTCAAAATCACCTGAAGAATATCAGTGCTTGGTTTCAACAACTGATTACACGAGAACCACAAGATATCTTCCCAAGATTACCCCGCGATATTTTCGACGAGGGAGAATTGACTTGAAATTGGCTGAAAAATCTGTAATCGGAGAATCTCGTCGGTTCATTCCGATCACTTTGCGGAATTTCAATGCGAATCCATTGTGCTCGCGCGCGCGCGAAGGGACACTACTCTCTTATTACTGGCACTTTTCCATTTATGTCGGGACGTTCGCGGATGGTGGACCGATACTGCGGCCGCGTAACCGGAAATGCACTTCCTTCGGGCGTGGACACAACATTATGCGTATACCATGTTGAATATTAGCCCGGAGCCGATCTCCACTTACGCGCCAGTGTATTTGCCAGATAGAATATTACTTATGCCGCATAGTGCGCATAGTCGAATGTGACGTGCGCGAAATTCGGTCGTGTTTGACCAAGCCAAAGGTAACGCTTAGTTAAATAGCGAGTGCTGTATGCTCCGACGTCACGTATTAAATATTCATTGCAAAATGGCACACGCGCGCACCCTCACAAATAACAGAATATCGCTAATGCCTGAAATTTCAATTCCGGCCACAAAGTCGGGGATTAAATCTAAAACTGCATGACAAACCGGGCATTTTGATCGATGTTTTGTATTGGTCCCGGGAACTCTTGAGAGTGAATTCTTTTTCCGTAATCGCGACTTGAACTTTGCCACAATGTGGCGCCGAATGGCGTGTCGCGTTTCGTTAAATTTGGCACAGGAAGCGCAACCCTGTACGGCCAAAAAAATGTCCTCTTTCGAAAATTTCTGGTCTTTTTCGAGTCAGTTCCATTTCTGCACAATAATATTTACGTTATCATCTTGCTCCAGTACAATTATTTGTTCTCCCTTATGATTAGTGATCGTGGAGTGTTCAAGAGAGTAATAATAAAGTTATAATACGGTATAAGACACTCGTCCATTCATTCGCCGCGCGTGATCAATGGAAGCACACAAGTAATTTGCGTTACCAAAACTAAAAAAGCATTTGTAATTGTGAAAGAGTTGATTTTTCGACCTTGCTAAACATTTTTTACTCAGTACAATCAGTATTACACTGAGAGAAAAATATAGTTGTCTTTGGCGTCGACTATACGCTTGTGATTTTAACCAAAAATAATTAGAAGAACCATTGTTTTAGTAAGTGTTATTAAAAAAATGGTTCTTCTAATTATTTTTCTGATTAAAATCACAAAAAAAGTATAGTTGACGCCGAAAGCAACTATATTTTTCTCTCAGTGCATCATGTAAATTTTGAACCCATTTTTTGATAATTTATACAAGAGGTTTTCGCTAAGGATGAGTTTATATATTTTTAAACGTACATTCATCTCACGCTATTTTATTCGTAGAGCGAATTGGAGACCGATGTCGGTGAAAATGACGTTATCACGACGGCTTGCGAAGAAGACGCGGAACCGAGTCGTGATTGTTGCAATATTCAAGACTCCGTCGCGTATGTCGCCGTGGAGGATTAACTGTTCGACCAGTCCGTAAAATCCACAGGCGAGTTGCTCGCGATGCGGGCATTTTCGGACGGGTTGCGCCGGCACGAACCGTTAATCCCGTCGATAAATCGCGGCGGGATTAACATTTTCGTGCCCGAACTTTGCGATAACATTGATGCGTGACGAACCGCAGCGGGTGCGCCGAACTTTCCGCTCGTCGGCGTGCAACGGCGATCGCGGATCTCCGGGATGTATGCGCGATGGTTGTCGTTGTGCTTCAGTTTATCGAGTAACACCAATATTTGGTGCTACTCCGCGGTGCGCCGATGGGACTTCGTTGGGTGACACATATAACGAACTTGACAGAAGGCGGTAGACATGGCGAGCCGGGAGAGCTCCCTAACGATTTATGAGAGTTAACTTGTGTGCGGGAACGCGCGCGGGGTCGTTCGGTTACATTGGCACTAGCGCGACATAAATCGCTAACCCGCCGGCTGTATCCGAAGAGAGAAACTTGACAGGAAAGTGTCCAAAACGCGAACGTGAGAAGTATTACGCGAGAATGATAAACGAAATAAGCTTGAACGTGTATGAGATCAGGAGCACCATTTCTCATGGCTCTCCTGAATGTTGCGCAGCTAACGAGTTAAATAATCATTATAACAGACAGCCGCGTGTCAGTGACGCCGACTTGTCTGCCGTAATTTCATCAGGGAGGGTCTACGGGAGATTTATTAAGGGACGACGCGTAATCGTGTTAGTCGCGTATCCGCGTATCTGCTCTCTAACGACCCGATTCTACTCCATCGCGAATCGCGTATTTATTGCACGAATCGTGGCCGCCCGTATATCGTAGGACGGAAAAACGGCCGTGCACATGGCGAATCTATCTTACGTAATCCGCAGCATTTGAAAGTGGGTTGCACGGTTCACCGGAGTTATTTTCTGGCTTTCGGGCCGGGAGCTTCCGTCCGATCTTCGCGCGTTTCCGCGTCCATCCGCGCACGCGAAAATCTACGCGCACGGACATGCGAACTGACGCCCGTCATCGCCACAGAGAGGCCCCGCGCGGATATTTTGTTTCCCGCAATCGGCGATCAAACGGCGAAAGAGCGCGTACCGCCTCTTTTCCATGGGATTTTGTAAAACTCTGAACATTCCAATAAATGATACATCGATTTGTGAAGCTTGGGAGATTAAGAATATAAAATCTCAATGTGTGTTATTCGTTTTTTAGGAGATAAATGGTCCAAAAGATTGCAATCTCAACAAACAGCCATGCTATTGAGATTACAACATTTTGTAAACCGTTTGTCTCCCAAACGACTGCGAGAATAATATCGAGACTTTACATTCTTAATCCACTTGATATAAACTTCAAATCGATGCATCATTAATTAGAATATTCGAAGTTTTTGAAAAAAGAACGAAATGTCTGCGTTTGTAACCACACTCTTTTATGATTTATTCCGAACATTTATCGTTATACGCTCTCGCTCGCTTTGAAACTTTTATGAGGAAAATCGAAGAGATACGCGATAAATATGTGACCGTTACATTCGGTTACTGTGCACATAGAAAAATGTCATTTCATTGCTAAGAAAAACGATTGTTCACTTTCCTTCTTTGAAATAATAGTTATCTTCGACAAAGTATGTTTTCTCGAAAATAGTCTTAAAAAATATTCTTGAAATAATTAATCTTAAAAATACTTTCATTTACTTGATACTTAAATATACTCGTCACTAATTTTAGAAAAGCTCATTATCTCGTACTCGAGAAAAGAATTTATCCTTTTCATCGGGAGTGCTTCCTCTCATAGGAGGAAACGTTGGTTCGACTTTGTGTAGCAAGCAATTTTTTTTTCATTTAATATTCTTCGATTGAAACACTAAAATTACTAGGATTCGGAACATATCTTCAACCAATTTAATGCTTGTTGCGAACTTATGATAGATTTGCGGTAAAATAAACCTCAGAAATAGTTGCGACAAGTAACATTCGCCCGGATACAGCATGTATTTCTCTGTGTGCGGGTCTGTGCGATATGATTCAACGTTAATACTGATCTCATCATACATTTCGTAATATTTCCCTGTCTCGCGTGATTCTTATGGAATATATATGTTAAAATATTAATTAAATTTATATATACCTGCTCTACCCAGAGGTTCGTCGTCATGATCTGATTCTTCAAATTCTGCAAGAAAACAATTTTTGTGAGAATACATCTTTCTTCTGCCCTATAAAATATACCGTAGCGTGCGATTATTGTAAGCCGATATATGCTGACGCTTCTCGAGCTGATCGAAAGTAAATTACGCGCACCTGTCAACGGTATCGACTGTAACTAGCGTGCGAAAGTTCGTGAGATCTCGTAGCGAGTCTATCCGGAAGAGTGACGCCCGGCACACACGTGGAGGCAAACGCGGTTATCTCTTCGACGAGCACGTGCAATTTCTTTCGTGTGGTCGTCGCTTAATGCAAACAAAATCTCCTTTTTACTCCGGCGTTATCATACCGCCAATATTCTTTCCTCTTACTACTTATACGAAAAGGACTTTTTAATCAGGGTATGATAAAACTGTCACGCACTCACTCGCTTATTGTTAGACGTTACTTGCAAAGCCGAGATGATTTCAAAGTTTCTGCACTCACATCAGACAGACTCGAATTGAAGAGTCTCACGAACCGCGTTCCAATCGTGATATTCGTTATCAAGAAAGCAGTATTTAAAACATACAACAAAAATATACGATATGTCTTTGAACGATGACATTGATAATAACTCTACGAATATTAGTGACCTCAGATCTGTGACTTCTGTTTGCTTCTCCTCGTTTCGTCACGCGAATAACGACGCCGCGACGTCGTTATTGCTTACCACGTCGATGAGCTGCGAAAGCTTGAGCTTTATTTTAACGGTGAGGGCGTCTGTGACGTTGACCACTGGACGAACCAGCTTGTTGTAGTTCGACAAGAGATCGTCGTATAATCGCTTCGCGTCTGGATTTCCTGAGCATCCTACGAACACAGGAAAAGAGCGTTCTAAGTGCGACTATTGCCTGAAAGATGAGAGCTCATCGCGCTAAAGTGAATATTTACTTGCTGTGTGTCGACCGCTATCGCGAAATTAAAGCAAACTTGCGATATGTTAAATAAATACGGTCACTGCACCGCTGTATACGTTGCATTCGTTGCAACAATATAAAAATAAACATATTATGATTTATTTAAAAGGACGTTTTTTGCACGTTTGCAATGCATCATGCAAGCGACGCAGCAGCTACAGTATATATATTTGCGCCCAATCTCAATTGAATTCGTACATTCCGCGCGATTGAATTCGTACTTTCCATCCTTTCCAAAAATTTTCATTCTCTACTTACTTTCAGATTTTTGTGTTGTGAATATAATATTGCAAGTTTTTCGCTGGCTCAGCAAAGTTTGCGTTTAATATCGCGACGGTCGGTTTGTTGCCGATAAACCGAGCGAAAACAAGGCGTGCTTGCGCGCGCGGAGTGAGGAAAAGCGGGAAATATTTCACCGGAGGGCAGATATCAAAGAAAGGGAGACAGCCGCGGATGGTTTATCCGCGTAACAGGACAGCTCGGTAATTCTGGGTCGTAGTTTTCCCATTATCCATGCCCGTGTGAGCGTGCCGCTGGATTTCGCGCTTTGCGCATATTTAACCCTTTGCTGTACGGCAGTACATAAAGTGTTGCCGCCATTATACAGAGAGCGCACCAAGGGAGAGATACGGCACTGGATATACCACGTACGTTATACTTCACTACCACCGTCGCCCAAACGGCTTCTCCTCTCAGTTGCAATTTCAAGATAAAATGCCATATACCCCGCGCGTAAAACCTACTGGCTACAAATTGCAATTGCTAATTCTGGAAGTGCGCGGGCTGCGCGCTCAAGTGCGGTTCGCAAAGCGTTCCTTTATTTTCCGCCAGAGCATCGAAACGGCCCGGAGGTGTCGAGAGCACACGTTCTAACGGAGCAGACACATATACACACATACACACACATACAAATTTCTTTCAACGTTTAATTATTTTCCACCGAAACGTATTTCCCGAAACTTCGCCGAATAGACACCCTCACTCGCTCCGCTCGAAAAAATAAACGGTAAGAGACTACGAAAGAAAAGAAGGAAGGAAGGGAGGGGGAGAGAGAGGGAGAGTGAGAAATTCAAGTTAACTGAATATTTCGAAATCCATTCGAGATCACGGTTTTCATTCGCTTCATATTCTATGATTGTACCCGCGACGACTGCGCTTCCGAGATTAAACGAACCGAAAAGGCGCGAATAATTTTTGTCAGCTCACCAAAGTAAGTCGATTCCACTCCTGTCGCCGCTGCGTGGCGCCTTAAATTGCGCGTTTATTAAAATATACGAGTCGTGATTTATTCATCCATGTCGGCCAAGAAGGAATTCCATTTCTCAACGTCGAATGGTCGGCGATTAGAGAGATGGTGGGGTCTTTTTCTCTCATGCGACATCGAAGGTCCTTCCTCGGGCTCTCCGCCGTCGTCGTCGCGATAGAGTCGCCGATGAATTCGACCCGCCGTTATATTATTTATTACGGTCGCACGTCATTTTATCGCCGTTTTACGAGCAACCCGCGGGGCGAGCAACGTGCGCTTTTTGCAACGCCGCCAGTCATTTTAATTTTGAAATCGAGCCAGTGGGGTTCCTCCGACACAAGAGGTAGCCGGGAGACTGAATTCAAAACAGACCGGGAAAGTAATAACCGTGAGACGGAAAGTTGACGTCGCCTGTAAGAGTGTCGATAGCACGATCTTTTCTCGGGCGATTTTTCCGTATATATTCCGTGTTTAACCAGTCTTTAAACTTTCGAAAGACCAATAATGTTCAAACGTCGATGACATTCCAAAACTGACACACGTACGTGCGCTAAAGATATTGCAATGTCGAGAACGTTCTCAACAAACTGTCGTCGTAGCGTTATTTTTGCAGCAATATGATGTCGATCCACTCTTGGGTTATAAAATTCTACAGCAACTTTTCCCATAAAACTCTCCCTGCGTGCACTCTAATGTAATAGCATGCACTACAATATCTGACAATGACATATGCAAAACATTCGCGAAACGTTCACAGATCGCGCGAACGGGACTCTAACGAGTGACGAGCTTCAGCTTTAGCTCCGTAATCGCATTGTTTGCTCCGTTCGCATGTGCTCGCGCGCATGTCTCCTGCTGAAAAAGGGACGAAAGTGTTTTACGGCCACGTCGCGAGTGCATCTGGCGGCGCGGCGCGATCCCGCGGTGCATAAGAACAACGCGCGAAAATGCGATCGTAAACGGGGACGGCCGGCTATGTCCGAGGACTCCCGGTGTATGTTACGCATCTCGCAGACCGGCCGTATGCATGATAATGCGAACGCACGTAACGCCGCACGTTCGTGTGGGATTATACAGCAGCATCGAGTCCGCAAACACACCCTTGGGACACGGAAAACGGTTTACGAGCCTTCAAGCAGTAGATTTCGTGTCCGCACGCGCTTCGTGCATACCCGCGTACGCACGCAAGAGAATAATATTCGTCGGTATATTTTTCCCTTACCGTGTACGCGTGACGTATTTATACGCCCAGAGGATATTATAGTTTTCCTTTTCTTCTTTTATATAAATTCTTTTCAATTTTGTTATGTTGTAGCAAAATATTGTAGCAAAAATTATATTAAAATTTCGTTTCTTCATAATATTAATAATATTTCATAATAATATTTCATATTTATTTCATATTCATATTATAATAATAATATTTCATAATATTTTTTATGAAAAACTGAACTATACCAAAACTGTATTAAAAATTATTATAGTGATAATAAACTTAACGATCTACTTAGATACAAAAAACATTACAGTAAATACAATAGTTGTATGGTATAAAGTGAAATGTATAGCATAATATTTTTCAACATATAGTAATTTCGGTTATAAAACTCTGTACAGTTCCAAGATTATCAAAATTTTGTGATAATTTTTACAACAACATTTTCTCCATGTAGACTGTAATTATTATTATATTTTCTAAGAAGTAAATTTAAAAAAATAAATTTCGCTAAAAATGTAGTAAATTTTTTTAACAGCACTTTCAGTTCATATAATTAAAATGTAAGTAACAAAAAATATGCTATAAAAATGTAAATTTAATACACGTAGAAAATTTTACATCGTATTACATCTTTTTATCAAATACATCACGTACGAAATGAAAGAATTTTTACTGCAGAATATTGATTTGTTTTTCGATTACAAAAAAAGTAATTTTTACTGTAAAATTCTCTCCGCGTATTATCTCACAAGAAAAATATTTATTAAAGCTACTTTTATTCATATTGAACAATTGAGTGCAATAGAGGACCTGAATAATATTAAGTTGCTGTTTTGAAAAATATATGTTCGAATGCAAAGGAATGTTTTTCCCCTCCCCTTTCCCATGAGAAGAATTGGATCAATAACAAAAAAAGTAAAAGACCGAGCGAAGTGTTAGGTTCCTTCGTCCTCTTCGGGGACCTTCGAAAGTTAGAGTGTTTCGGGTCCGCGTTTCACTAATTATACAACTCACATCGAAGTCGACCGTTGTCGGGTCGCAAAAAGGGATAACTAGATTAACGAGGGAATGATGATTATACCATATGTTTCGTGCAAATGATAGGCATCACGCGATTCTGAGAGCGATAAGGCAAAATTTTTCGGTGATTAGTATCATGGATCGAGAACATGCGATTCTTAGATTGATCGTACGTACCTGATATGAGCACCAACACTATCCACATGATCCCCACCAGGCTCTTCATCATGTCATTGTGTCACGTCCACCTCATTTCTTCTCGCCTTCGCGCGCCCCAGACCCTTCAGTTTTCGCGCTGCAATAAAAGGAGAACGGCCTATTATGGAAACGGGTCGTCTTTGTATCGCCGATAAATAATACTTTTTGCACTCGATCAAAGTTTGCGTTATATTTCTTCTAAAACCTGACGAGAGTTGCTTCCGAAGCTATTTATAGGAAACGAACAAGTTTCCCTATGATACTATATTGTCCGGGGTAAAAAGTTTCGGATAAAATTATACTATTTAATAAAATAAAATAATATTTAATAAATTTACACGTGCATATGTACACGGAGAGAATTTTATAATAAGGATCACTATAGAATTTTGTAACCGCATTGAAAAAAATTTTTGATATTTGCAACTATAATTACATAGAGAAATAATTTATGATAAGAGATCTTTCTTATTAAATTTTACTATAACGTTGCTAATAATAACTTTATATGTTAGTATTTTTTATGTTACTATTTTCATGTCGGAACAAACCAAAAATATGGTTAAGACCAAGAATAACTATAGTTTTAGTTAGATTAACTATTTTCTTTCTCTCAATGCGAGGAATAAATCGACGTTCTGCAGCAATTGACGATTTTCCCACTTCATATGGCTATTTATATTTTAGGAACTGAAATGTGTTATTGGAAGATTTGCTGTGTTTCTAGCAAAATTAACTATATTCATTAACAAAATGAACCTTACTGACAATCGATTTCTCTATTTCTTTCTGCACTTTTATAAATATAGTAAAATTGAAAAAAGAATTTGTAAAACTAAAAGTATTATAATTAAAAAAAACTATAACAAAATTAAAAACTAGCATTTTCTTCATGTATGTAAATTCTTTTACGAGTAATAATAATAGACACACGGTTGACAGGGTAAACACAAATATACATTATAATTGATGAAAACACACATGCATTTATTAATACTTTCACGCGTCTTCTATTATGTCTTTCGACACTATACAAATGACGTTATTGCCGTGCGAAGGGATATAAAAAAATCGGAAATATACGATATATTCCAACAGTCCCGTTAACAGGAGCATTGAAATTCAACGAGCCTAATTGCGTTGTTGATCGCGGCCGCAAAGCCGGATTTGTAATTTATTACAACGGCGCAATGGCCGGAGTGAATAAAGCATAGGCAAAGAGCACGAAAGACGTCGGCTCGTGAATTATGGACAGGTAATTGCGGGTTATCGCGAAAACTTACGATCGTTTTTGCGCTCGTGCGCGCGATATATTCGAACGATACCGATTGAAGGCGCGATAAACCGCAGTACTCGCTGACTCGTTGCCAGAGAAGAATGCGCAATTTCTCTCTTTTGTTTTTTTGTTTTTTTTTTTTTTTTGAAAACGGCGCTCCGCAATCGAATACGCGTATTCGAATACGCGAAAATTCGAGTGTCGCCGCGATGCGAATATTCGGGTAATTGATTGCACGCCGGCAAAACGAATAAACAAGGATGAATCTTATGAATTAATTTCGCGTGAATTTCTCATGTGTTTTCGCGTGGAAATATCGCTTTCTTCGGAAATACCTGACGAAGAATCGCGCGTTTCAACGACAGTCGATCTGCACTCGGCGATATTTTCGCCGAAAGACGCCGGTCTAAATTTCTCGTGAAGTCACCATCGCATCGCGGATTGCAACAATGGCACATAATTTTTTTTGTTTGCTTTGCGCGAAATAGATATTTGATTCATGGTTTTTACGAGCGAGCCGGGACTTCACGTGCCGTTATCGGTGCCAATTTTCGTGCCGGAAGATTTATAGCAGTCGTAAGAATCGCATTACGCGATGTCGAACCCCCTCCGCATTTTGATATTTTTGCAGGTGGCACGGCTGTCGCCAATTATCGTCGCGATTTTGAGATCCTAGACTTTTCTGGATACTCCGATAAATCGTCAAAAAGCGCGAATGTTACCACCGAGATCGGCTGCGAAATTTCATGGAGGCGAGAACCCACGGATCGCAAATCGGCCTTACTCGAGATTGTGGAATCTTGTCATTAAATTCCCATTGTAGATTCAAATATGCTATGCATTCTAATAGAGGAAAGACTTATCACATTTTTTTGCTATATTATATAAATTAATACACAAAGAGAATAACACAATTTTTTTTTTTTTATATAAATACTTTTCAACTTTATATTTCTGGTAAGGCAGAAACAGACTGTTAGTAAGGTCTGTCTTGTGTAAAAAAAAATATATTAAATTGCATTAAAAATATAACATATCTTTTAATAGAATATTTCAGTTCTTGAAATATAAGTAAAGCCCACGTGAAATGAAAAGATAGTCAATTACGCTGCGAAAAAAAATATTCGAAAAATAAAAAAATACTTATTTGGTGTATATTAACGACATATTTGCTGAAATCTAAACTCCTTCGTTTAAATAGAATAAACAATTGCTTTCATGAAAAGCCATAATTTTAGGAAAATATTCAAATAAGAGATTGCAATGCATTTTCTCATTTGTGAAAGAAACCCGTCGAATAAATATTTCTTCTTTTCTAGGTATTTCTTTTCACACAATGTACTACAGAATGTACATCTATTCATCGATTACGAAATTTTATGATAATTTTATCATAAAAGTTTATATTGATAATTTTATCAATAGATCAGTTTGGCCAGGAGCTACCTTCCAGCTGCTTCTGCAATCGTCACCCAAACGCTCAAATAACTTGGTTCCGCGGGACAGATATGACCGATGTAAAGGAATATGGCAAGAAGAAGCACCGTAACACGAATTTCCGGCAACATACAAAACAATCAATGAAAGATGTGCGCGTATCTCTTGAATATCCAGCGCGATATTATCAATGCAAGCGCCTTCGTTCGCAATTCCGGGCACATTCAGTGATACACGGTGGCTGATTTTTCACCAGGTTGACTCCTACGTCGTGTCTTATAGAGAGAAATCGCGGCAGAACGTCGCGTCGCATCCGGATGGGAAAGCAACGGCGATATGAGCGTCGCGACGCCGTCGTGCGCGTGCAACGGCGCTCCACTGATTCGCTGTCCGGCGCGCATACCTTTTTCCACTTATCCGCTTATGTAACGCGTCGCAGCAGTCCCTCGTGTATATATGTATCCGTCGGCCGGCTGCGGAAGTGGAGCCGGCCGAAGAGAGAAAAAGAGGGAGAAAGAGAGAGAAAAGAGAGAGAGAGACTCGCGTGTTTTAAATCGCAAAAAAGCCGCGACTATCGGACGTTTATTCACAGAAAAGAGATCTGTCCGCCGACGGAGGAATCCGTTTCCAGAGGACACTGTCGCGGTCTCTGCTATCGCGTATCGATAGTGCCGTTCCGCACGAAGAGGAAACTGCCTGAAGCCCTCTGGGAAAGGAAAACCGACCGCTTCGTGGGAGAGACGCGATCTGTCTGACGGGTTTCGGAGATCCGGAAGTTCATACGAGCAATCGGCCGCAAATCGCAGACAGGCGGGCTTTTCTGGGCGCGAGATGGATGACGGTCGGCCGGCCATGTGAGTGGCAGGTACTTATTATTATCGGTTATTCGGCTCCACTCCGCGAGTGCCAATATTCTGTTATGCGCAAGCCGGCGCGTCAGTCCAGCAGCCGACCGGCAACATCTCGCCGGTCATCTCTCGTCCCTCGCTGCATCCATTATTCGCGCAGCCGGTCAGTCCGAAAGCGCGTTTTTCCACGGATGGCTCCGATTTCACCCGACACTGGTATCGCCGTCATCGCACAGCCAGTTTGAGTACAACAAAGTTGCGTAACGCGTACGGTACATTGGAGATTCCGCATTCCGATTTCTCTCACGCGTAGATTCCCCTCTGGCGAAGTTTGACTTGTTCGACAAATCTCTCTTTAACGGAGCTCGCTCCAGCGAGTTTTATCTCAGCAAATGTTTGAGGTGTACGCGTTTTCTCGGAATTTGCAATAATCGCGTTACTTTTACTTGAGAGTACAGTGCAACGCTTGCTCTTTGCTTGCGACAATCCTGGTTACTCTTCCCCGACCCGAGGGCATCCGCGCTTTAAGTATACTGTTATACCTCTTGGCCCTGCACACCTCAAGTAGCACTTACTGATTTCGCTAGCTCGAGTCTCGGACGGAACATTGCGGCGGGTTAAATACAGACGGCACGAAAACTATCGAAATGAGACTTATTACTTTACAAAGGTAAGAATTTTATCTCGACGGATTAAAAGTTCGCTTAAAATTGAACGAGAAAATGGACGTTTGTTCGTCGCGACGACGATAAACGAAATATCGAAATGGCGAACAAGCGTAATACATAAAGAATCGGCGAATATATATCCGGATTGCGCGTCGCGCCTCGCTCTAGAGAATCGTTTAGCAAACTACACGTTCCCTTCGCTCCCGTCCGAAAGTTATTTCTGCAACGCGGCCCGAGATCGATAAGCCCCAAACCCGTCGCTCGTCCATGCTCGGCACTTTCGCGAACCCGAGAGAGAGAGAGAGAGAGAGAGAGAGAGAGAGAGAGAGAGAGAGAGAGAGA
>NW_022639563.1:372628-377878 GCF_010583005.1 Odontomachus brunneus
GAGAGAGAGAGAGAGAGAAAGAGGAAGAGAGAGAGAGAGAGAGAAAGGCGGATAATTATCTCCACTACGTTCTGTACGAGCAAGAAGCCCTTTAAACGGCTTTTCCGAGATACGCTTTCTTTCCTCGTTGCCGCGTGTCACCGACGTAGCAAAGCCACATGCATCTGAACTGCTGGCATGCGACAAACGACATAGCAAATGAGCCGACGGACTCATTAACTCGAGCACGTAAAAGAATGAGCGCGATGATTTTAAATACTTCACGGTCTTATTAAATACGCTTCACGAGATTCTCAGAAATGTCTCTTTTCTACAGTCGTGAATTGATCGTGTCATTGGTAGATTTTTATTTATGAGCAGCGTCGAGAATAAAATGACATGTAAATTTCAAGTATTCGAGTTGAAATTTCGACTCTACATTAACCTTGCAAATTCCATCAAACTTGAAGAATCAGCGAAGGATCTCGAGATTCACTCTTCTTTGATATTAATATACAATAGCTTGTACACAAGCTGTTGTTCTGTTTTAATGCTGCAAGTGGTTGGTTAATGCTGTTCTTCCGTATTGAAGAAGCACGAATAAATATCTATTCAAGAATTACTTAGTATTCGATTATCTTAATATTCTATTTGCATTTCATCTTTATTTTTTAATTTCAGTCAGTAATGAGTAATATGAAGAAAATGACGTAAAGTAACCATCTGAAGCATTAAGGTAAAATAATAGTCTGTGTAGTGTTCTTTCAAGTTCGACAAAATTTACAGAGTTAATATGCACGGAAAAAATATTGTAGTAAAAATTATAATGAAATTTCTGTAATCTCTCTCTTGAACTATATAGAATTACGACCGAAATTACTGTACATATGTTCAGAAATGTTTAAAATGTATGTATGTTAGTAATTACTTGAATATTTTTTATATTGTATATTAGGATATATAGATCGTTAAATTCGATTTATACCACAACTTCAGTATAACCCAGTTTTACATAAAACATTGTAAGGAGAATAATTTTAACGTAATTCTTGAGCTACAATATTTTTTCCACGTAGAATAAAAATTTCGACTCGGACACTGATTCAACGAATATTAGAGGCCTTGATTTAATATAAAACTATGCGTAATTTAATATAAAGTAGTATAATCTTCGTGTTTTCTTTTATCTTTTACCTTTTTCTTAATTTATTACCGCGAGTTTTTATTCGCCGAATAGTAATTCGCGTTTAACCGTGGAATACATTATACCACAATCGCGGTACACCGACATTATTAGATTCATAAATCTTATTAAGGCTGTTGAGGAATAGTACCTTCAGCGTCTGCAATTAACTTCCACAGATTAACAACGCCCTGTGGCGACGCGTTTAGTGACGCATCGTGCAACTTTATTGCGGTCTAAATGTATTAACAACTATTAGACACATATACTTACACACATATATATACTCGTATATATATATATATATATATATACACACACACACACGCGCGAGCGCGCGTGTTCGAATTTTCCGTCCGAGCGCACTATTAATTACGATAGCTACGGGATATCCCGCAGAGGAAGTTCAGCGTTGAATTTAAGGAGACCACGACTATGTATCTCTGACCAGTACGAAATGAAATTTCGCTTTGCGGCTGTTAATCTCGCTCAGGTAAATGGGACATTTTCCAGCGGTCAAAGTACATCCAGTAACGACCGCATCGTATTTCCCGCTTTCACCGCGTAGCTGGACTTTTAAAAATTGTAACACATCGTTACGGGCGCGAGTGGCGAGTGACGTTTGCGTCATAATGCATACGTGCACGCATTACATTTCTCCCCGACTTGGAATTCAGTCAAGCAAACATTTCGACAATCCGCGACCATTCCCTCGTATTAAATAATCTCGGACTATCGAGTTCGCGCGTTGCGCCCGTCCGGTTTCTCGTGTATAAAAATCGCGCCCATGGGAGTTGTCGGACATTCGGCAGAACGGAATTTTACGAACCACCCCGATGCGCCGCGGGGTAGCAACGTAAAACATGTCGCTCTTTCGATCTCTCCCTTTGCCCACCCTCTTCCCTCCCCTCTCTCTCTCTCTCTCTCTCTCTCTTTCTCTCTATTTATCTATCTATATCGCATTCTCTCTTTCTCACTCTTCAGGCGGTCCTACGGGAGTAGCATAAATTCGACACGCGAGACCGTGGATCCTCATTGCAGATCGTTTTACAAATAGACTAATAAAACGGTTGCGGAAAACGAACGTCGAGCACAGCCAAGAGAATTGATAATTAATCTGCCTGTCGCGGTTTGTTTCGCGAAACTCCCGTGGTGCGATCGATTGGAATTGTAAAACGAATGGTATAATGACACGAAAGAAGTCTGCGAGGCCTCGACACGGGATATCGCGCCCGCGGTGTTTTAATAAAAATATATGGCGCACCGTAAAGGTATTACGATCCATGCGAGAGGAGTATAAACGAGCGGCTCCTTTCACAAGGCCGCTCACAAAAACTTTCCTGCTACGAACGACCGCGCGGTGGACTCTCTATATTTTTCTTAGCCGAACACACAAACGCGCCCAAGCTCGCGTATATACCACGGTTTACCGATGGCACAGTGATCGATGCTAAAATAACACGGAGGCCTCGACAATATTGTACGAAGAGTAATAATCGTCCGCTAGAAAACGCGCAGATCTTCTATATCGAGCTGCTTTACAACCTTCTCTCGACTTTGGAGGATACATGGTAATGACAACTATATAGGTGACAACTATACGGGTTTTGTATGTAGAATCAATGTACAGGGTGCAACATTAGGGTATATTGAAAAATGGAAAAGTTTTAAGACGAAATTGGAAGAATACGAAAAAGATGGAAGAGTATAAGGGAAATTTACATGATTTTTTTCAGAATTTTCGGATTATAACACGAAAATTCTGAAAAAAGATGATCTTCAGATCTTTGTATGTAACTTTTGAGTTTGAGTTTCAATAATTATAAAATAGTGTATCAAACTTTGATTCTACAAATTGATTCTACACGCGGAAAAATATCATTCTACTGCTGAGAGAAGCGATATTGCTCAGTTTACTTTTCTTCTTTTAAGTAATAGTTATTTTCAACAAAGAATGTTTTCTTGATAATAGTCAAAATATACTCGTCACACGATGAGTTTATAAATGCTCTCTATTATCATATGCTCAAGAGAAAAATGTTTCTTTGCAAGAAACTATTATCAAACTTTATCGAAGAAAAAGTTCAACTCTGTGCAATAAGCAAGCCAAATTTTTGTTTGATTTAATATTCTTCACTAAAATGCTAAACTTATTAGGATTCAGAATGTACTTTGCATAAATTTAATGCTTATGACGATAGATTTTGCGGATATATACGTGAACTTATGAAACACTTGAAACACTCACTTGAATACAGTATGCATTTTCTATGAGTCCACACAACTCGTGTAATTATCACTTATACAGTCACCATGTATTTTCTTCTGAGATCGGTAAAACGATTGCGACTAACGTGATGACCGACCTTTAAGCGCATCTATCGGTCTGTCACGGGATTAAAACGCGCGGTGACATTTTGTATGAAACCAGCAGGCAATAACATGCAGAGGATCGCACACATATCGTCGCGGGCTTTTCACGCATAAATCATCGTGGCGACGATTAAATGCAATCGCCGTTCGTCTTTCCGGTATACTCGCACGATATTGGTGCCGGCGTGCCTTCGTAAAAGTCACTGCCACTGATTTTCCAAAATGACTCATCACCTTATTACCCGCAACAGAGATTCGTCCATTGATGGCCGATGATTTATTACCGCGCCGGCGAGGCCTATCTATCAATGTCCCTCGATAGAAAAGACGATAGTCGATATTTAGCCCCGACTCAAATCGATATTGCGATTATCGCGCGGACGCGAATGCAGGAAGAACTCGAACTTCATCGATAATGTTATTTACTTTCGTCCGCGAAACGTGCAGACGTCCGCGTCGAATTGCAATTGACTGGTCGATGAGTTTTTCTTCTCTTTTTTATCCGCTCCGTCGCTCCCGCGCGATCGGTTAAACATCCGGATAATAACGAAAACCGATTACACAGATGGCAGCCAACCGATACTTTCGAAAAGGGTAACGATCGAGTCCACGGCTATACGATGTTACTATTCCGGAATGTCCGACGTACCGTCTCGACGATTGGAGTTGGTTTTCGAGAATAATGGAGGAACGTGTTTCACTGTGATTTGCTCACCGTTATGAAGGATCCAGCGCTGTGAACTGTCGCACGGATATGCATATTATAAATACCCGTCCTCGAAAAAGGGCGATTGACCCCGGTGACCTGATATCGAGCTTGTCTGATACCAAGAGACTTGATTATCCATATTACCGCGACATCTTTCTCACTTGCTTGTCCCGCGAGCACGTCGAGAGATTGCGGTGTCACGCTTGAGAGTTATATCCAACGAGGAAGAGTTCCGGCTTAAATGCTTTAAGGACGTGTTCGAATGTGATCTCTGATTTCTTTTTGAAAATATCTTGGAAGGAACATTTACTTCCAAGGAACATCTTCCAAAGATTATCTTTTAATGGAAGAAGTACATTGTAAAAACTGATATGTTAAATTTAACACATTTCATTTGTCCCAAATTATCCACTCTCATTTATGTGTAAATTTAACACAAAACAAGTGTATTAAAAAGTAACACGCATAATATGGAAAAAATTAACACACAAATTTAACACTTGAATACCGTTAGAAATTACAGGTTGTGTTAAATTGACGTATTTAATATGTTAGACATAGATTATGTCGATTTAACATTTTCATTTCATCAAAACAGTAGATTAATACTTCTCTCAAATGTTAAAGTAATGTTTTATTTTAGTTCATTTAATATTATACATATGTCAATTCAATTCATATATTAAATTCTTGTGTTAATTTTTCACATATTATTCGTGTTACTTTTTACCACATTTGTTTTGTGTTAAATTTACACATAAATGAGAGTGAATAATTTAGGATACATGAAATGTTAAATTTAATACATCAGTTTTTACAATGTAGCATTGCTAAATTAATATAATACTCATTTAATTTAATATAATATAAAAATTAATATAATATTCATCTTTCAGCGGTGCAATAGCATTAAGGAATAGACCTTAATTAGGTTTCTGAGCTAGTTATTAAGAGAGAGAGAGAGAGAGAGAGAGAGAGAGAGAGAGAGAGAGAGAGAGAGAGAGAG
>NW_022639563.1:377995-386480 GCF_010583005.1 Odontomachus brunneus
GAGAGAGAGAGAAAGAGAAAGAGAGAGAGAGAGAGAGAGACAACGTTTGACATTCTAATGCCCGTGTCACATTAGCGATTGGTGATTGCGCCTGCGTCGCGTTCGCGTATACAATTATCTCCCAACTAATCTAATAGCTCATTTCTGATCGGTCAAGAGACAATCATAAACGCAGATATCAATTATTAACATGATACGAGTAAAATGGTAAAGTAACGAGACACTCTAAAAAGTCTAACATGTACGCGGGAAAAGAAGATTTCTCTCTGCCGCCATTTTCATAAATTTAATTTCGTTTGTTTAATCATCAGCTAGCTTATTTATCTAGCCACTAGAAGTGAGTGTTACATTGCTGGCTGGTAGTGACGTTGGACATAAATTTACTATCTCGTGACTTGACATCGACGCAGTTCAATTTCTGCACTCTGTATTCTAGAACACTCGCATTGAAAGCGCGTGATGTAATTTTCTTTTCCCAAGTAACGCGAAGGAGGAACAGGGCATGCACCGCGAACGAAACAAAACTTCATACATATATTTGCGTACGTAGATAATTATTAACATTCCAGTGGGAAAACGGATATTGTTGCTGAAACTTCCGGTATTCGACGCGTCTCGCGGGATGTCTTTAATATTGTACCGTAGCGGGGACTTCCGCCAACACGCGGCGAAAGATACTTTCCGAAGTCAATTCAACCTGGAACCGCGCGCGCACACAGCCGATCGGGCTGATATGCCACATGTATTAAATACGTGGCTCTCGCTCGCTCGATACCGCGAGTTATTACGGCGAAAGAGCTTCTGTAATTAATACGACTTAGAAAATGTGACCATGGACCACTCGCCGAGATTATAGGACGCTTTGTATTTGCACCCGCGGCATCGGGATTCTTATAATTTAATTTTCAGCGTACACACCGCATTTAATTTATGAAAGCCGTGCGCTTAGCAGCGCACGAAACACTTTTATTAATTAAACGCGCCCTCGTGGCGCGTTCATCCTTCGTCTGTACACCGTGACGAGCGATACATGGCACGTAACATGTAACACATTAGATCAACGAACTTGGCGGGCGCCGGAAGGCGGAAATTCCTGGGCAATCTCGTCTACTGGATACGTCTTACTTCTCGTTGAGCAATCCCAGAAATGTTTCACGGAATTCCGGAAATTCCAAGAAGAGTGAGAGAAATGGAGAATACTGGGAGGCTCGTTAAAGTGAAAAGCCGCCGAAGGATATATCGATGAACTGAATTAAGCGCACTTGCTTATTGCTCGGGGATCGTAAGAGCAAATTATTACGAGAATTTCTTTGGTTACGTACATGGAGGGAAAATTTACGTAGTGAGTAAGCGGTACAATTTAATGAATCGGCTTTCTAACAATACACCGAAAAATATGTAGCGCATTCTAATAAATAACATTTGTTTCGAGTATTTCATAAGTATATATATCCGCAAATCTATCAGAAGGAGTTCATTATAAGTGTTAAATTTATTCGAAACATATTCTGAGTTCTGAGCATATTGAGTCCTGATAAGTCAATCAAGAATATGAAACTAAACCAAGAAAATTCGATTTGCAATATACTCAGAGGAAGAATTTACTTTCTCTATGGCAATATTTTAAAACTTTATCGAAAAAAGTTTCATAATATTCTTGTGAAGAAAATACATTTTTCTTTCGAGTATATGTTAATGTACTAATGAGCTTTGTTAAAATTTATGAAGAACATGCTTCATGATTATTATCAGGAAAATATCGTTTGTTGGAGATAAGCGTTACTTAAGAGAAAAGGAAAGTAAACTGACTAATCGCTTCTCTTAGCAGTCGAATGATATCTTTCTGTGTGAACGGACAAGCTGCGTGAGTCAATGAGCGCGAAATTAAACGCGTCTCTCGTGCACACTTGGTGTTTGCTGTGAGAAGTGAGTGGGAGAGACGGACTTCGTCTTCATGGTACGTCGTGTTACTTCAGCAGCTGAATGTTTCACCGCATCCGTCGCGATTAACAGCATTTATGTTTGGACAAAAAGTTTCACGCAACAGGTTGCGCTTGGCGCTACACATTTTATTATACCTTTGTATTAATACAATATCGGATGTAAGCTCACCCATAATTCTCCGCTGAATAGTTTTCCCTCTCCCCCTCCTATTTTTTTATTTATATTCCACTTTCGAGCGCACGAACTTTCATACCTCTCTGCGAGATCGATCGCTGCGAAGTACAAGGCCGCTCTCGAGATCCGGCATACACACCGAGTCATGACTTATTTCGGGCCGTTCTCATCGACGTGAGAGCGATTGTTATGCGATCGGGCGATTTGCCTAACAATCCCGATCGTACGCGCTGCAAACACACGGGCGTTGCGGTTGGAGCGGCTCGGTCTCGCGATACATACGCGATAGCTAGGCGAAGGCAGCTGTCTCTTATTCGCGAATAATCGAATATCGGCCCGGAGATTTGGGGCGGGCGGACGAGATGGCAAAAGACGACGGTGGGATTCTGTGGGAATCTCGGCATCTAGCGCACGGCATCGCAGCAGCCTATACCCGCGTATTCGGCGGAGCTGGTGCAATCGGTGTCACTCGCAAAATCAATTCGACTGCTCTTCGGCTCATGGAAAATGAAATATCCCCGGCCCCGCGCACGGCGTCGCGACGCGTCGCGTCTTTCGATCCGCTCGCCTTCGCGCTGAAACTTTTAGTGGCCTTCGGATGTCTCCGATGAAGAACCCGATGTCGGATTCAAGCTTATTCGCGCGTACGACGACGTGTTTGGTAGACTCGAAGGTGATAGAAGACTTATTTATGGAATAAGTATTGTATACAAAACTTGATAGATATTCTATAGAATGCTTAGATATTTTATACAATATCAGAGTTCGCACAATGCCGGTAACATATACACCGGATAAAAAATACACTTGCACAGTCCGTGACTTTTTAAATAATTCAATACTGAGAGAAAAGAGCAGTTAATATCATTAAAATTTTCGACGGTAATCGCATCCATTTATTATTTAAACAAAAAAGTAACAATATGCATATAAAATTATTATAATTAACATTACCGTAGTACATTTGCAACAAAAATGATTTACCCGCAACTGTAATTATTTTACTATGCAGTTATAGTCACAAAGTTAATTATCTTTTTCTCTAAACAATGTCCGACAATTCGTTATAAAGCTGCGATTTACAAATAGAACGAAAAAATTATGCACCATTTTGCAACATTCGCAATACTTTGTCCATAATTAATTAAAATGTATGAGCCAATAAGTGCACGGAAGACGTTAAGATAGGCTCTCTAAAACATCTAATGAGATATAACTTCTATTATATATAATAAAAATAATATATATATATATATATATGTATAATTTTAATGTATATAAAGAGAGATAGTTATTTTTTACAATGCATTGTTCTTATCTGCGTGCATTTATTCCGATTAGATGTACAAAGACTTTTCTGGAATCATTGTACATGTAAAATAATATAAAATATATAAAAATGACACTGAGAGACTGCAGTTTCGCGAAGTCTAGTAATTTAATCCTTCAGCACCCACACTTTCTGTGAAACTTATATTTCAGAGAGAAACATAACACTCCCGTCCTTGGCGCGTCTACGACGATCATTTGGTAACGACGATACCAACTCTCTCGCGCGATGTGTCGTGGCCCGGAAATTTTTAGCGCTTTGATATTTACGCTGTGTAACAGCGATCGCGCGCGCTTTTATAGCGCGGCCCGTAACAGCAACGAATACAAAGAAGCGCGTCCGCGTATAACACGCACAATGTGTCGGCGGATGCACGTCAATGCATCACCGTCATATGTATACGTTCAGCGGCGTAGAAACTTACTCAACCATAACGATGATGATAACGATCGTGTATCGACAAAAGAAATCGGCGATGAGGAAACGCGCCGCGAAATCTCGCACGGACGAAATTTTCTACACTCAGACCTCTCCGCGAGGCTCCATAACGTTTTCCAAAAACTCCGTCGCGACGACACAGAAAATCGCGCGTTTTTGCACGAGATGCAGACAGTCCGCGGAGAGAACGCGACGGAATTACCGTGAGGCAAAGAAGAAAGAGACGGGGGAAGAGAGGAATCCTACCCCTTTAAATATGTCCTTCGGAAAAAAAAGAGAAAAGGAAACGTTCCTTCGACGTAGTTCCAATCGTCTCGCGTAATGGAGACGGACGGCGACTATTGAGGGTTAATAAGATCAAGATACGACACCAATCGGAAGAGGCACATCACCGGGGATTTAGAAAACAAAGAGGGGGCGCCTTCGCGTAATCGCCGATCGTCGGGGCTGTAAAAGGGCCGAGGTGAAGGAACAGGCTGTAGGTCGTAAGGGGGCGGAGAAAAAGGTAAGGCGGGAAGAGAGGTCTTGCAAGTAGGTCGCATCTCACGGCTCGATATCGCCGAATACTCTTTTGTGTCCTCCGCTAAATGGGGTTACGGGAGTGGTGCCCGCGCTTGAAAAAGAAAGAGAAAAAAAAATACGTCAGAGCGCTCTCTCTCTCTCTCTCTCTCTGTCTTTCTCTTTCTCTTTCTCGATGCCCATGACATTACTTAGGGCGTACCCTCGTAGTCGTTAGGTGTATCCGCAGGTACCATGACATTTCGGAACCCCTATAGCCGAGACTAATGCTGGGAAAACCGCTGAAATATCTTGCATCTCGAGAAAAAGTGTTGTAATTGAAAAATTTCAAATATAGGAGGGGCTTCATTGTTATTGCGGTCACATAGCGACTACAAGACTAGAATTATGTGTGCTATTAGCAGATAAAATAAATTGTACTCTATACAGTGATGTTGCGCGAATTTGTCAAAATGTCAGTCCGAATGTGTGCAATTGCTTGTAATTTTGATTTCTCTTATTCCGACGCGAGTATAGAATGCGATATAGAATAAATCGGTATACGCGGAATGTTGTCGGTTTTCGCAGTTTAAGGACTCATCGATGCTCCAATAATGCCTTTTGCTTTTTCTTGTTTTGTTTGTTTACGCGATACTAAACTTCTAGAAAAATATTTCATAAATCAGGATCGTTTATTCTTGAATGAACCTATCGATAACCGAGGAGACATTCAACAATATTCGATATTCATATTGAAATCGCAGCGGAATAACAATTATCCCGATCACCGCAGCAATTCCAGCAGAGAATGTCGATTAATGTTCGCGAACGCTGACGAGAAATATTCGATTCGCGGTTACGCGAAAAAAAAGAAGCGAGATCGACTGAAAGTAGAGGCAACGTCGAAGGTCTCGCAGCGGCCGCGAGTAAGTCGCGATGCAAAACGACAGGGAGGAGTTTTCCACAGTAAACTTCGGACTTGCCCGCGAGAGCAATTCTGCCGGATGCGAGCAACAATGGGGGAGAATCCGTGGCACTCGAAACTTCCGGTTGCCACGCCGGAAGATTTGCCTCGCATTTGCGACGGTCTAGCGATTCTCGGCGGTGCTGTGCATTGTGAGACGCGTTCATCTTCGCCGAGAGTATGCAGTTAAAAGGATTAAACGGGGAAGAACCGCTGAAAATCCGATTCAACTTTGTCGTCAACATCAACGTGACGTTTGAAATCAGTGAGACGCAACTATCCGCGGCTAATCCGGGATATAAAAAGACCGAACAAAGTAAAACACGTCGAATTGGCTCGACCCGCTTCTCCGACTCTTGTCAACAGATATTAGCGAGTTAAAAAAGAGAGAGATAGAAAAAAGAACTTCAAGAGAAACTATTTTTAAAGCGATACATGTGGAACGTTCTACATATTTCATTGACAGCGAGATATCAGAGGAAGTCCTTTTTGTATTGCTCCGAAAGTAAGTCGCGCCGAGGGTGTTAAATGAATCTAAATCGCCAGGAGACGATGCGGGGAACATGCAGGAAGAGCGATAAGACGCCGGAAGCCGACAGCTTGAAGTTTCCAGCCCGTAACGGTGCTTACGTCGAACGTCATTTGTAGTTGCAGTTTCGCACGAACGAAAGTTCGAGGCTTTGATACTCGACAGCTGCGCGTAAGCACAATGAAAACGGAAACGAGAAAAGGGAGAAAACGCGGAAAAAGTCTCTCCGCGGGCCTCACGGGCGGAGATTTACAGTGCGCTTCGATCTTCGAGCGAAAGCCATCGCGAACAATCGATCATTTCCGCGGAAAGGGATTCGAGAGATATCTCAAACCTGAGTTGTGATAGATACCTCTGGACTTTCATCTGATACAAAAAAAAAATATATATATATATCCAAGAGCAGAAAAAAGATGTGCATATTTCATCTCTGACACGATTAATTTACGTCGGAAGAGCAAAAGTGTAAAATTTTGTAAAACATTGCTGTGAAATTGTTATAAAGTAACGGGATAAGAACGCGCAAATTGTAGACTTTCTCGATACTCTAAATGCTTTATCCATAAAATATTAACAAGAGAGATACGCATAATATATTATTATATTTTTTATATGTATTATTATACATATCTCTCTTTTGTTGATATTTCTCATTTTCTTTTGCCGATCGCGATTGTTAATACTTCTCTCTCTCTCTCTCTCTCTCTCTTCCCTTCGTCGATTGCTAACAAAGGGAAAAAGTCCTGGCGCAAAAAAGAGCACGATGAATGCCGCATTTAACGGCGAATAAGATATTATCGTGCGAATATTTGATACGAATAATACATTATTCTATATGTATCTTTCTCGTGCATATTTCTTCGTTAACGTAAAGAGCCGTTCAATGCGGCGGATTCGTTCTTTTTTTGCGCCGAGACTTTACTCTGGCGGTCGCCAGCGCTCGGCGAAACGCGGAACTGACCAATCCAATTATCGCGATAATAATAACGCGTACGTTATGAAGTTCCTGCTGGGATAATTCATGCCCCAAAATTGGTCGCTCGCCTCTCGGCGGCGAGCCACGAGACTCTCGGAGCGGACTCGCATTCGATCGATAGGTCGTTGCATTCCGTGTGCAGGCGTTCGTTTCGCGGCCGATGCAATTGCGCATACACAAGCGTCTAATCGGTGGTTCGTGCAACTCGATTCTCGGCCACGGATGATTGCGTGAAATCAAGGTACGAGCTAATTTGGGCGCGGGCGACTTTACTACGCGCGATAATCCGACAACTCGAGGCAGCCCGACAATCCGCCGAATGATAATTAAACGCCACTCCTCGCGCGCGCTCGATACCCGGATTATTTTCAACAATCGCACGGGGAATACGTTCGTAATGCGCGCCGGCCACGCGGGAACGTGAGTATCGCGTGAAACCGAAGCGTTAAAACACACCGCCGGGGAAGAAACAATTTCAAACCCGTGAAAGAATCCATCCTGGAGACGGATGTCCGAGAGAAGGAAGAGTTCCTTACATTAGGTTTTCTCGCGCGATATACAAAATGTTCTTTTATTCATACAAAAAAAATTTATATCAATTCATCATTCGAAAGAATGTAATTTTATTCTTAACGGAATCCTCTTGCACATGGCCTCAAGAGGATCTCTTCTAAACCTTCAAAGGGAAAATATTTGAGGCACAATATTATTCCTCTTCATTCAAAGAGGAATATTTCCCCAGTAAAGATTTTCGCTATGGGATATGGGAGATTATAGGAGATAGTATCTCACAACTAGATTCCTTTTTTGAGTGTTGGAATATTTTCCTTTTGATTTTCGAAGAAATATGCTATTTCAGAAAATGTTATCTTGTAACTAAGGTGTTTTTCTTGAATGCTAGAATATTTTCCTTTTAGAAAAATTCTCATATATATAAGAGAAATATGTATATAAGGCCATATAAGAAGATTCGATTATAAAGAATAAGATTATATTTTTTAAGCAATTATTATTATATGCAATTAATATATTTTTAATGATGTATTTATTATAGCAGAAATATAGAAATTGTTCCTCTGCGGGTTTATATGGTTTCTCACTTTTCAAAGAGCAATTTTGAAAATATAATTAATCTTTTATATTAGATTTGGTTTCCGGGTTTGAGTCGCGTGGATTCTTCTTTGTTTGATTTCAAACAAAGAATTTGTTTGATTTAGAATCAAACAAAAAAAATCCACGCGACTTAAACCCGGAATCTAAATCTAAATCTAAATTTAAATTTAAATCTAAATCTAATATGCACGGACACCGCCTAAAATATCAAATAATCAATCTTTCTTGGAAAGAAATATGTTACGGACATCTTGCATATCTTGACGGATTGAAACACACCAATTCGATACGTATATATTAGGACCTTAACTTAGTTTCCGCCCAAAAAATACTGAGAAAAAGCATTTATTGTAAAAAATTTATTTAAATTATTTCAATGAAAGTATTTTCCATCACTTTCTACAACTTTTTGCCATCTTTCTGGCAACTGGGCGATACCATCTCGATAAAACGATGTTTGTTTCGAAGCAATCCATTCGTCCACCCATTCTCGCACTTCTTCAACATTTCGGAAGCGTG